>NC_042626.1:52737827-52910567 GCF_901001135.1 Rhinatrema bivittatum
CTAATAATCCCTAGCATTCTATTTGCTTTCTTGGCTGCTGCTGCAGAGCAGAAGATTTCAACGTATTTTCAATGAAGATACCTAGATCCTTTTCCTGAGTGGTGATTCTTAATGTGGAACCTTGCATTATGTAGCTATAATTTGGGTTACTCTTCCCTAAGTGTTTCACTTTGCACTTGTCCACATTAAATTTCATTTGCCATTTGCATGCCCAGTCTCCCAGTTTTGCAAGGTTCTCTTGCAATTTCTCACAATCCTCTTGTGATCTGACAAATTTTAATAAATTTGTATCATCAGCAAATTTGATCACCTCACATTTCCATTTCCAGGTCATTAGTGGTCCCAGGACAGGTCCTTGGGGCACTCTACTATTCACCTTTTTCCATTGGGAAAATTTACCATTTAGCCCTACTCTCTGTTTTCTATCCTTTAACCACTTCACAATCCATAATAGGACACTGCCCCCTATTCCATGACTTTTTAATTTCCTAAGAAGTCTCTCATGAGAGACTTTGTCTAATGCTTTCTGGAAATCCAGATACACTCTATCAACCTGCTCACCTTTATCCACCTTTATTTACGCCCTCAAAACAATGTAGCAGATTTGTGACTCAACACTTCCTTTGGCTATATCCATGTTGGCTTTGTCCCTTTAAACTATGCCTATCTATATGTTCAATAATTTTGTTCTTTATGACAGTTTCTACCATTTTGCCTGGCACAGAAGTCACTCGCTGGTCTGTAGTTTCCTGGATCACCTCTTAATCCCTTTTTAAAAATTGGCATTACATTGGCAGCCTTCAGGAACCATAGATGATGTTACTGATAGTTTACAAATTTCCAATAGCAGGACTCCAAATCTCCATGAATCCAAAACCCTAAATATTTAAAAGCTCCATTAGCCCTCCATCCAGTCTGTAGAGATACAGGAAAGGCCAATGCCTTCGATTTATCCTTGTTCATTTTAAATTCTGAAAAGTCAACAAATTTGTCAAAAATTGTCATTGGTAATTTGAATGGTTTCATCTGTGAAAGCAGAAATTTTAAAAGATTGGGGGGCCCAGCAGAAATTTCTCTGAGAGGAATTTAATGAGTAAACAATCAGTTGTTTACTCTTTTGAAAAGTACAAAGACCAGGGGACACATGATGAAGTTACTAGGTAATTCATTAAAACTAATAAGAGAAAATATTTTTTTACACAACACATAATTAAGCTCTGGAATTCATTGCCAGAGGATGTGATGAAAGCTATTAGTGTAGCTGTGTTTGAATAAGGTTTGAACAAGTTCCTGGAGGAAAAGTCCATAAACCATTATTAAGGTAGAGTTGCAGAAATCCACTGCTTATTCTTGGGATAAGCAGCTTGGGATCGATCTACCCCTTGGGATCCTGCCAAGCTTGGCCACAGTTGGAAACAGGATACTGGGCTTGATGCTCTGACCCAGTATGGCAGGTCTTATGTTCTTATATTCTAAGATTCCCATGTCCATGGCAAAGGAAACCCCTCCTCCAGCCCAGGCTTTCATCCATGTTACCATCATTTAGCAGTGTATCATCTTTGGACTCTCCAACCATACCACCTCCAATGTCAACTGGAACTATTTTACCTCACCATTATGCATAACCCGAACTTTTACTGGGTAGAGCAGAGAAACACCCCACCCACACACACACTCCCAGGCATGTAATCGAGAGCACAGCAAGGCATACTCTCGGCACTGAGCTGAAAGTTTGGCGGAATAATCCTGAAAATCAAGACAGGTTTATTGTTGCTTTGTAACTCGTTACCTCCTCAGAGGGCCTATAAAATCAACACTTTCAGGCCGATGCAATACTGTATGGGCAAAGTCTAAAATATGGGCTATAACTACCTGCGGTTTGCCAGTCGAGTCTCTTCATGGCCCTGTCCTGTGAGGTTATTCCACATGCAAGTCTTCATGTGTGCTGCTGAGACCCAATTCCTGTGGCACCAGGTCTCCAAGAAGTGAGAAGTAATTGTCTATCAGTGTCTCAGATAAACTTATAAATCTCAGGTTATTCCGCTGAGATCTCTTCTCTAAATCTTCCATCTTACCTTCATATCCTTGCATGGTCGATTTTAAGGATGTCACCTCTCCCGTAGCCTCTTGCAGTTTGTCCTGTGGCCAGACACCCTCCACACCCCTTCCGTAAGCCTCTTCTCGTACAAGGTGATAGTGGAGGAAACCTCCAGCTTACCAAAAATTGTTTTCCCAATCTGCAATCCAAAGCAGTGAAGGCCTCAGCTGTCAAGTCAGCTATCGCCGCCGTTGTTAGCGGTCCCGGTACTGCTCTCTCTTTTTCAACCGCCATCTTAGCGTCCATGGATTTTGCTCATTGTTTTCCCTTATCTTTTTTTTCACCACTCGAGATGGTATTTCTAGGGTGCAAAAAGTCCCTTGCAAATTCTCAGTGCCTCGTTCTCTGAAAAGTACAAATATTTAGAGCCTTTAAAATATAGATGGGAGGTGGACTGGGCAGGGAGGTGGACTGAGCAGAGCAGATTACATCCTACCCCGCTCACCATCTAGCCTGGTCACTGAGGTGCCAGCCTTTGCTCTGGGGCTGGAGACCGCCGTTCTCTCTGTAAATCAGCTGATGAACTCCCTGAGTCCAGCCAGTAGGTGTCGCCGCGGTGCAATGATTAAGACTCCCTCCTCCAGGGGCTGTAAGCGTGACCTCCACAGCATCCACAGCCTTGGCCACTTGGAGAGCAGAGCCCTGGTCTGGGAGTTGAATTCCACATGGCAGTGCCCAGCACTTGTCCCCCGAGCCCACGAATTGTCCCTTAACTGCCAATCTCTATGGTCTAAGACCAGTTTTTCCTAGTCCTGCTGCTGCATCCTCTGTTTATGTAAAAGCTGGCATCTGTTTATCAAAGGTAAGGGTATGTTTCCATCCTATGGGACACATCTGTAACCAACGGACTCCACTGTGGAGGAAATGTACAAAAAAACCCCCTCTCCTGATATTGTGCAAGTCCAAATTCAGCTGAGGTAGAGCAGGTAATCAAATAACTTCACACCTTGGGTGGTGGGGAAAGCTTTTCCCTTAATTTAGCCCTAGCACTGCAGTTAAAAGTATTTTTTTTAAGAAGCCAAATTAATCCCTTTCCTTACAATCGGGGCAAAGAAATCCCACCAGCGCCCAGAGACAAGTCCCAGCAACATCCTGAATTACACAGATAACGGCTTAGTCTCCTCCGTTTAAGGGGGGGTCTTTGTTTAACAAGGTGTTGGCGCCGGTGCCGGGGCAGATGTTCGGTGTTTGCAAAGCAACCCCAAAGCCTTTAGCATCAGAAAAGAAAAATACAGTAGGGTATTTGCACTTTGAGGGCCCGCACTGGGAAAACTTTATTCCTCTGCTTTCTCTGTGGGGATAAAGATCTCCCCCCCCCCCCCCCCCATTTTCTGGCTTGGCAGGGGGGAGGTAAACGCTAGGGCTATGTACGGTATCAGCATGGGACCCGGCTCTAAGTAAGTCATTATCTTATTGATGATTACAAATATCTCTCCTGCTAAGGTTTTACTCCAGCCTGGGGCAGGGTGGGAGGCAGTTTTAGCCCTAGTCCTGGCCTAAATAGAATTGCCCCTTGTAACTGAGCCCCTGCAGTCACTCTGCCATCCAGAACTGGCAAACATAACTGGGGGCTTGTATTTCAAGCTATTGTCTCGACTACTAATATACACAGCACTGTACTGTAAGGATGTGCCTGTTTTAAACGAATGTGCAAACCCCAGCAAATAAGGGCAATTTGTTTCATTCGGGGAACCCCAAAATGAATTGGGGGCCCGCCAAATGAAATGAACCTTATTCATTGCATTTCTTTAAAAAGAATGCGTCGGGCCTAGGCTGGGACCTTCACTTAGGGCAAAGCCCGAGCATGACAGCGCCTCAGCCTAGGCCTCGCCTAAGGATTAAGCCAAGGCCCAAAGCTGGGGGCTGCGGCTTGGGCCCAAGTGCGACACTGGGCCTTGGTCAAGACCCGAGCTCCCCAAATAATTTCACTTACCTGATCCGTCAGGTATCTGAAGAAGCCACCAGGCCGGGTCCCGACGCCTGTGCCTTGACCTGGAACCAGGCCTGATGCTGGGGCTTGGCTTGGAGGCTGGGTCGCAATGCCTGGGCCCAGTCCCGACGCCGCAGCCCGGTCTCGACCAGACCCAGGACCAATGCTGGGGCCTGGCCCAGAGGTCGGGTCCCGACACTTGGGCCTCGGGTCAGGCCCAGGCTTGGAGCTCAGGCCTGGGAGCAGCAACAAAGGTGTCCTCTTCTTTCTTTGTAAACTGACGTCATCTGCTGGGGTCACACAGACGTTAATTAACTCTGGCACATTGACCCCGGTGGATGGTGCCATGTTGATGTACGGCACAATGCCATATATCAAAATGATGCCGTCCACTGGGGTGAATATGCCAGTGTTAATTAACTCCAGTGCAACCCCAGTGAACAGGGTCAGTTTATGAAGAAAGAAGAAAAAAAGAGGCGAGACCTGGGCTCCCGGCCTGACCCTAGGTTGAGGCCCAGGTGTTTGGCCAGGCCCCGGCATCAGGACTTGGCCTCTGGGCCAGGCTGCAGTGTCGGGCCTGGGCTTTGGCTTAGGCCCAGGCGGGACCCTTGTCTCTGGGCTGGGACCCAGCATTGGGCCTGGGTCCGGTCAAGATCCTGGCGTCGGGATCAGACCTGTACCTAGGCCAGGACCTGGTCTTAGAGCCGGGTCCCAGTGTCAGGCCTGGGTTGTCAAGGCCCCGGCTTCAGGAACTGGTCTCTGGGTTGGGCCAAGGCATTGGGCCCGGACTTGGGCCCAAGCTCCGATCTAGGCTAAGGCCCAGGCGTCAGGACACGGCCTTTGAATCAGATCCCACCAGACCGGGTGAGGGCAGGGGGGATTCTGGGCCCGGCATTTTTCTGAATGGGGACGGGAGGCCTCTTTTTCTGGTTCGTTTTTTATGGGGGGGGGGGGGAGGATTTGTTTTTGTTTTCACATGAATGAAATGAATCAAACATTGCACAAAACAAAAATTTGTGGGAAAAAAGTCTCCCGAAAACAAAACGAAAATGAATTTTTATCCCTGAACACCTCTACTGTACAGGCAGACATAGGCAACCGTCCCTGCTCCCTGGAGCTTAGACTCTAGCCAAGACGCCCAGCCAACACAAATAGGCTCCTGGAAAGACCCATTCCAGATGTTGGCCAGAGGTTGAATCTTGTTCTCCAATAGAATTGACAGGCTGCTCAAAAATGAGTTTTTGTTTCTCTACCCCCCCCCCCCCCCCCTCACAATCTGAGCTAAATGAATTTGCTCACCCAAAACGCACATAGCTCATTAATTCCAGCCGTGAGTCAGCTCGGAATTACGCCGCACCCGAACATAAACAGGTTGATCGCATTACAGGATATCTGAGGAAGGTTTGTTTTACCCTTTTCCTTTTTCTCTTAAGCAGTTACCTTAATTACTGCTAATTTGTAGTTTGGGCTGAATGCGTTATTGTGTTCAAACATGACTCAAAAATTCCCCCCTCCCCCCCCTCCCCATTTATAATCTTAGTGTAGTTAACTTCCAATTAATTGTATATTATTCATGCTTGACAAGGGAGACAATTGTAAAAGATAAATCTCGGACTGTGAGAACATTTTTCCTGAGTTAGTGCTGTGTGTAGACTTTCTATGTGGTTATCATATATCTGAGGTTCTGCTGCACACTGCATAAGGAATTTAAAGCAGCTGCAATCACTACCACTACAGTCCTTAAAATATCAACTAGCTCTCTGCTTTGTTCTTTGGGTCTTACTCCTTATTCTTTTTGGCCGCATGCAGTTTCTTACATTTTCACACATCCACTCTTAAAAAGGCTCTTGCTCTCCCTAATACCCTCTCTTCCGCTGTTTGTACCATATATCTGCTTTATACACGTGGGTCAGTTTAGCATTCGCTTGGGGTTGTGTCCTGATGTCAAACAGCACAGCAGTGCTTCAGATATTTTTTCCTACTTTTCTGAGAAATAGAGTTCAACAAAGAAGTTGTAGTTGATATCTTTTTATTGGTCTAACATAATACACTTGTGATGAGCTTTTTGAGAGCTGCCATGTGAAATTTTATGTTCATACTCAGCATGGCCAGCATCAGCTTAGTAGAAGGAGCTTTCAGAAACTTTAATGAAACAAGGCATGGAACAAAAACTCAGAAAAGAGGAACAATAAATATTTAGCAGCTGAATAAATTATACCCGTCAGATTTCTCCTTCTGCTCCTTTAAGTATGCTGCCCAGAATATTGGCATAAATGTGGTCCATGTGTCCAAATCCGAAAATGCATTCTCAGTTCTGAGAGTCAAAAGGATAAGTCATCCCATCCCGGCTGGCGTATGGGGAGAAGGAGAGTGGTGGAGTTGATAGGTGAGGGCTGACTGATGTGGAAGGATTCAAATTATTTAAAACCCAATTGGAAAGTCGGGTGCTTGAATAATGGTAATACAATAATGCTCTGAAATTCCCAATTAAAATCCCTCAAACTTCTGAAACGGAGAAAAATTGGCCAGTTGGTAAAAAACAAAACAAAACAGTTTTTGGGGAGTCAAATTTCTTATCCTGTCTTATTTTTTGAGCTGCCCGGGAGGGTGGAGTACAGTGGAGAAAGACCAGACAGACTTGTATGAGGAGCAACATCCTACTGACGGTCAAGTTTCTAAGGCTGACAGCTGGGATGTAGTGTGGCAGGTGCGGGAGAATGATAGGGCCTAGGTCGTTAAAACTGTTTTCTTTTTGTTCCCTTCTTACTGAAATCTCAAAAATTCATGTTAGATTTTATTTTTCTCTTACATGCACGCTTTTTATTTTAACTCGGTAAGATTTTGCTGTCCTTTTCTTTCCCTCACTGGATCTGATTGGGTCCATGGTGGCCATAACTTCTCCGAGGACATCACAAGCTGCAACATGAACTGATGGGTTAACCTGTGCCACTGCCCTGAGTAGTCACAGGATAGCTGTAAAAAATGTCAACCACTTCTTTTTGTGGGGTAAGAGGGGCGGTAGGAAGGTTGGTGTTTACTGCTTGCTGTGAGCCCGGGGTACAGTAGGTCCAGGCTCCAGCTGTATCAAAAGATAAGATCAGTGCACCAGGCTGATAAAGCCACATGATGGCCACCATCTTCTCCATTTCCAGCCAAGGGCTGCAGACCCTAGGACATTTCTAAACTCTGCCTTGCTAGATGCACCCTCCCTCCCCAGCCAAGGTTCGGTTTTCAAGCGGAACTACATTCTGTAAACAAACCCATTTCATGCATTGACTGTATGCAAATGCAGCTCAAGCAGATTCGTCCCCTGCATGTCTGGAAAACCGGTCCTGACCAGGGTCCGCAGTGCTAGGTTCAGGAACCTCCGATCATTCAGAAGCAATTAATTGGGGTCTGGCTTGGTGGCGAGGGTGGCATATTGCCATGCAGAGAGCCTGGGTTCAATTCCCAAGCCAGGACCCCGCTCCCCATGCCGGAGATGCCACGGAGGTAGCACTCACAACCCCCCTGGGAGGAAGGAGGGCCCAGTCATCTGCAACAGTGACACCTCGAGGCTGGGCTCAGTGGTGCATGATGTTTGTTGCTGCTATATCTGGGATAAGTGAGTTGATGGGGGGGGGGGGGGGGGAGAGACACCCAGTAATCTCCAATTAAGACGAACAGAGCTGTAGCAGTTAAAAAAGCAAACAGAATGTTAGGAATTATTAGGAAGGGAATGGCAAATAAAACGGAAAATGTCATAATGCTTCTGTATCGCTCCATGGTGAGACCGCACCTTGAATACTGTGTACAATTCTGGTTGCTGCATCTCAAAAAAGATATAGTTGCACTGGAGAAAGTGCAGAGAAGGGCGACCAAAATGATAAAGGGCATGGCATAGCTCCCTTATGAGGAAAGGCTAAAGAGGTTAGGGCTGTTCAGTTTGGAGAAGAGACAGCTGAGGGGAGATATGATAAGAGGTCTACAAAATTATGAAAGGACCTGAACAGGTAAATGTAAATCAGTTATTTACTCTCTTAGATAACAGAAGGAGTAGGGGGCACTCCATGGAGTTAGTAAGTAGCTCATTTAAAACAAATCAAATAAAATTCTTTTTTACTTAGCCCATAGTTAAGCTCTGGAGTTCATTGCCAGAGGATGTGGTTACGGCAGTTAGTGTAACTGGATTTAAAAAAGGTTTGGATAAGTTTCTAGAGGAAAAATCCATAAATTGCCACTAATTAATAAGAAACAGGAGCTTGAAATCTATTTAATGTGTAAGTACTTGTGACTTGGATTGGCCACTATTGGCAACAGGATGCTGGGTCGGTTGGACCCTTGGTCTGACCCAATATGGCATATCTTATGCTCTTATAAAGCCGGCTTCATTGGCATTGGAAATCCAATGGAGGAAGAGGAAACTGCCAGGTTTAATAAAATATAAATAAAAGTCATTAAACAGCTGTTCTTCAGTTATAGGCACAATTTTCAAACGGTTGGCATTGAAGCGACGTCAGCGCATATCCTTTTTTGCTCCGCAGTCTCTGCATTTCTTTTCCAAGGGAATGTACACGAGGACTTTGGTTTTCAGATTTTCAGAATCCCTGGACCCTTTGCGCCTGTGGGTAGACATTTTGCCAGAAAAAGGATGATCGGAGATTTTGAAAACGCGATGCATGCGCAAACTACCCCCCCCGCCGAGTGCTGACCTAAACGCCTCCTCCTTGCGCGGGAAAAATGCCGCACGTTGTGGACTTCCGGTCCCGTGATTCCCGCGGGTAAAAACGCTTCCTGCCCGCGGGCAAAACGCTGTGAAAACCAGCCAGGGTTTGACCTTGAACATTTCTTCCCTGTAAGAAGGATCTGATCGCTGGATGGCTTTTCTAACACCTTGCCCTGTTACAACACAATAACCTTTCTTTACGTTAGAAAGGTGCTTAAATTCATAAAAGAAACTCACCCCTGACGCTCTCTGATCGATTGGTGGTGGGGTTATCTGAGAAGCAGCTTAAAATCTGTGCCTCGGGTCACAGAGCAGCAGATTACCAAAACCATCAGTTCTCTTGTTTTATTTGCGGAATGTTCCCCGCCCCCCGGTTTTTTTTAATCTTATTTTTGGCTCTACTTTCTCTTTTGTCCTCATCTGTCTATTTTTTTTTCCTGTATCTTCACACTTTCTGCAGGGAAAGTTGTACGGCTTTTATTATGGCTGCCCTTCCTTCCCAGAGTCTGCTTTTCAGCTGTTCGTGTTCTGCTCATGCTTTATGTATCAATGTGATGCATGCATGGTGCTCTGATGAACATCTGCTCTTCATCTGTGCTGTGTTCATACTTTGCATGTACCGGTGTGATGTCTGCACGGGGTTACGATGAGGATCCGCTCTTAAATTGCCCGTGCTGTGTTCATGCTTCATATATACAGTATCGGCACAAGGAGCTCTGTCCCTGCTGTATTTACTGTCCATGCAGTATTTACTGCTAGCATCCATGAACTAACCCGGTAACGGCAAGCCATATGTGTACTCAACATAAAACGGGAGCCGGCAAAGAACTGCAAAGCAGTCTTTTTTTTTCCTCCAAGGATAGGCTGTGTCTTCAGGCTCAGGCACAGTAACCACTAGAAGCCAGATACAGGAGATGAGAAGTACAGATAAGCAAAGAAATCTCTAGCAGAATACAAACGTACAGAGCTCCTTCTTTGTTATTGAATGAGAGCTGGACTGTGTGTGTGGTGGGGCAGAGGGAATAGATGAGGACTGGCATTTTATGTCTAAAGTTTGTCCGTAGCGTGGAATGAAGAACGCACAATAGGAACAAAAGAATCTGAAGAAACAGTGACAATCTTAATGAAGAATTACAGGCATAAGCAACATATTACAAAGATGCCTCGCTTCTCTAGTGTAAAATCAAAAATGTTTGTGTTGTTTCTATGTCTGTCTGTTCCAGTGGCTGTATCTTGGTCCCTCGGGGTTCCCTTACACCTAACTTGCTCCAGAGTGTAAGGTCCCTTCACACAAATGATCCAGGCTGTCCTTCCCAGAACTATGTCAAGATTTGATGTAAGAGGTGACATGGGCACTCTCTAATTTTCCCCAGGACTTCCTGCAGTACCTGTCCCCATGAGGATCACTGAAAACTCTCTCATCATTTTCTTATACTGCCTTGCTGAGGCACGTACAGCATCAATGATACTCATCCTTTCCACAATAATTCCTCCTCCTCCTCTCACAATGTACAGCAGCACTGAGGAGCTTATTGCATTGGGTTTCTGGGTGCACTGGGCACCCTCTTCCCTTTCAGACGCAACTTTGTTTTCTATTGCTGGAACATCTTTGAAATGTGCATGGACCAGAAGAGGGATCTTGGGATGATAGTGCCTGGGCTTCTGAAGGCAATGAAGCAATATGTCAAGATGATGGCTAAAGCCAAAAGGATTCTGGGCTGCACAGAGAGAGGTATAACTAGCAGGGAAAAGGAGGTGATGATTCCCTTGTGCAGGTTGTTGGTGAGGCCTCGCCTGGAGTACTCTGTTCAGTTCTGGAGACTGTATCTAAAAAAGGATAAGACAAGGTGACCAAAATGGTGTGGGGGTCTGTATCAGATGACCTATGGGGAGAGGGTGAAGGATCTAAATATGGATACTCTAGAGGAGAGGAGGTGCAGGGGAAATAGGATACAGACCTTCAGATACCTGAAAGGCTTTAATGATACACAAACTTCAGACCTTTTCCATTGGAAAGGAAACAGTAGAACTAGGGGTCATGATATGAAACTCCAGAACTAACATCAGAAAATATTTCTTCACTGAGAAGGTGTTGGATGCCTGAAACGCCCTTCTGGAGGAGGTGGTGAAGAGGACAGTATTGGAATTCAAAATGGGATGGGAAAGGAATGAAGAACTAAGGATAATTATATTAACTAAGGTATAAGATTTCTGCATGGGGGGGGGGGGGGGCTAATGTGCACAGAGCGGCAGTTACTACCCTTAACAGAAGGCATGTGGGTAACCTGCACGGGGCAGCAGTTATTACCCTTAACAGAAGGCATGGGGGTAACCTGCACGGGGCAGCAGTTACTACCCTTAACAGAAGGCATGAGGGTAACCTGCATAGAGTGGCAGTTACAACCATAAGCAACTTGCTGGGCAGACTGGATGGACCATTTGGTTTTTATCTGCCGTCAATGATTGCATCCATTTCTGAGTTATCCCAGCTCGCCAGCACAAATCCTAGAAAGTACCCTGCAGAGCCCTCCAAGGAGTGGGAGTCAAATGCAATGAGACATCGCTTCTTCTGTAGAGGACATCCCAAACCGTGCCGATCTCCTGACCTTCCTCCAATCCTGGATTCTCCAAGCAGACATCTGCAAACCCCGCTTGAGCTTATCTGTTTGGTTCAGCCTTCAAATGCCAGCAGCTGTACTCTGACATATGAAGGGAAGACTGCAGAGGCGGGGAAATCTTTACCGAGTGCTCCTCCTGTTTAAATGCAAAATTAAAAAAAACACATTTAAGGGACTCCCCAGGATGTACAAAGCCTCCTGCCTCTGCAGATTAAACGATCAGCAACTTCTGGCCTTCGGCAGCCTCCAGGGCCGGAGATCCGTTTGTATCTCCTAAACAGATTACTGTAGTGGGGGATTTTCTTTCTTGATTGCAGTCACAATTTTTGCATTCTCCAGCCTTTTCTTCTTTAACTCGATTAGCATTTATTGGCAAAACGGGTAGCAAATTGTTCTGCCTCTCAGGATAATCAGAATGTGGCAGGTGTAAGGATGAGAGATTAGCTTGGTTCACCTTGCCTGCCCGTAGAAACAGCAAAGTCCCTGAAGCACCGCTTAATTCATGGGACCTCAATTTATTCAAGGAAATGCTTTTCTGTTTTTTTTTCTGAAGCAGTAAATGTGCCGTTTAATAGAAATCCAAAAATCAAATGCTCTCAGTGTTAAAGGATGCTTTTGATAGCAATGAGTACAGTGGAAGCTGGTGTAAGTCCAGCCTCGGGGCAGCACCCTGAACCAAAGGACAGTCTGAGAGGGAGTTAACGTGGCTTGCCTAGAGGGGTAACAGGAATACCAGGGGTAACAGTGGATGGATTTGAACCTGGTTCCGAGGCCACAGCTCTAACCATTAGGCCACCTGTTTTTGACACTATCGACCCATATAAACATGCAGAACCAATCCAAAGCACGTAATTTAACCTGTACAAGTTACAACCCAACTATGTTATAATGACTAAGATAAATATGTTAACAAGCGTATGAATTTTGAACACTCTGTTAAACATCGAAACTTTGTAAACCGTTGTGATGTCGAAACCGAACAATGGTATATAAAAATCAATAAATAAATAAAATAAATAAACATAGCAATGATGGCAGAAAAAGACCAAATAGCCAATCCAGTCTGCCCAGCAATTTGCTTATGGTAGTAACTGCCATCCCGTGCAGGTTACCCCCATGCCTTCTGATAAGGGTAAAAAACAGGACTGTGTTTCCTGCTGTACTGTTCTCTTCTCTGTATTTGCTGATTAGTAAAAAGCTGAAAGGTGTGAATCCAAAATTTTGCACTATCTGTGCATTTTACTGGTCCTTTTTTTTTTTTTTTTTTAAGAGGGTGTGTGACATGGTAATTAATACTCACACATACCTGCCTTCAGTTGGGCCTGTGGGTTGGGGTTATAAAGGGAAAAGGCATCCCGTGTCAGGAAGATGCCCCAGGGAACCTCACAAATTGTTGCAACCGTCGCTGCCCGGCGTCTCCACTCCGCCCACCTTACCGAATTGGCAACTCCCTCCGGGGTTGATGGAAGGCTGGCTGCCGTGGCGTCTCTCTGTTGACCTCGTCCAGCATCCCCGGACCAGCCCGAAGCTGCAATCCTCCATGTTGACCTGATGCCTAGGGGCGCGCGCACGGCGCGGCCCCGCCTCAAGTACCAGAAGTGGTGCGAACCTCAGGGGCGTCCCCCTGAGATGATGTCATCCGCTTCAGATATTTAAAGGTCTCTGAATTGCTAACACCTTTTAGTCAGCTAACTAACCTTGCTAACCAGAGACCTTGCTAACAACTCAAGTTAGCAAGGAATGGCAATGGTCTCGCTACAACTTTCCAAGCTACTCTGCCTCCTCGGACTTACCAGGGGTACCCGTTCCTCGGAGGCCTTGCTCTCTCTCTTACTTTGTAGGTTGCAGTCTGGAACCGGTACTCGCTCCTCGAGGGCCCTCGTTCCTGGACTTCTTCGGAATTCACTTCTGCCTGGAAGTCATCGCTGCCTACTACTTCTGTGATTTACCATCTCTGTCTCTCAGAGCTTTCCCTGGAACCAGGTACTCGCTCCTCGAGGGCCTACTTCATTCCAGCTGCTGGGCTTCTATGAGACATTGTGTGAGTGTTACCATCAGGTTCTGTCCATGAACTCTGCATACCCTGCCTACTCACTATATCTCAGTTTCTCTACAGCTCAGCCTCCAGGGATCGCTGTTCCAGTATCTGAGGGACTACAGCCCAGCCGGGCATTCCAGCTCACTACTGCCACCTCTGGTGGTTCACTATACTGTTTAATAAAAGAACTAGTGTGTGTCTGTCTCCATACTCTGAGCCTGACCGGTGGTCCCTCTCGGGATCTTCCCCTGGGGGCGTGGTCATCTGCCACCGGCCCAAGGATTCACCCACAACTCTCCTAAATAATAATACAAATCTCAATGCCCTGCCAATGCAGTCCTCATCCGCTAAGGAACTGTGAAAAGTTCTTGAAGGGACTGACTAGAAGCTGAGTATTTTCTGACCCTTTGTATCATTTGCTTTGCTTGGCAGGGGCATTGTTAGCAAGGGGCTCACGGGGCCTGTGCCCCATGTCGTTGCTTCTTCAGACACCAGCACCTCTCCTCCCTCCCGAAGATGAGGCTCAGCGGGGCCCTATTGCATCCCCTCCTACTGGCGGCCGAAGAATAGGCCCAGTGGGGCCACCGGCAGCTCATCTGCCTGCGGCTGACTAAAAGGTGCCAGGCCTCCCCTCCTGCTCGTGGTTAAACAAGAAGCCCATTGGAGCTCCGGCACAATCTGTCCCACCCACGGCGGAATATGAGGCCCAGCCTGTGTGAGAGAGCGCGAATGTGTGTGTATGCGCGTGTGTGGTGTAGTGAGAGAGGGGAAATTTGCATGAGTGAAAATGTCTGAATGTGAGTGAGAGGGAGAATGGACGTGCATGCTTATGAGAGTGAAAGCAGATAACATTTGTGCACTGTCTCCCTCCCCCACTAACCCATGACAATCTCAGGGTGACTGGAAATCAAAAGTTCCCAGGTCTGGGCAGAAGAGGATTTCTTTAAATCCCTATTAGATGTAATTACTGGGTGAAACTGAATGTGTCTGCTGTTTTGAAATAGTTTATTGATGTTTGGTAAATTTCTAAAAATTTTAATATGAGTTTTTAATAATTGGCTGCTTTTCTATTTAGCTGTTTTGAAATATTTATTCTTTTTATTAGTATGGTTGATGTTATATATTTTTTTATTTATTTTTTTTGTTTGATGTTTTATGAGGCATGGTCATGTTTCTGGTTTTCCATTGTTGCACTATATGGAGTCTGGCTTGTTGCAGTTTCCAATTCAGTTTTTGTCTGCATGTTTCTGTTCGTACTTTGTGGTTTCTTTATTTTATATTTGGTTAGGGTTTGTGTTCTGTTGTGTGTGACTGAGGTGAGCTATTCTGCTGTCATGTAGTTTGTGTGCAGGGGTCTACAGCAGTCTGGCTTGTTACATTTTCCTAATAGGAGGTGTATTGGTGTTTTAGGGCCTGGTGTTATATTTGCATTGTTGCTTTTTCATAGGTGGAGTTGTTATTGTTTGAGTCCGGCAGTTAGCACATTTCTTTTTTTTTTTTTTTGCCGGATTTTAAATTCTTACATAATGGAGGGAGTTAGTGTTGCTGTTTCTGAGGCAACGCCAGAATTGGAATATTATTTTTCTGTGGTGAGTGGTAAGAGGCAATGTCCTAGCTCTGCTCTGCACCCTTTGTTGGGGAGGTTCTGTGAATGCAGGATGTTATGGAACTTGAAGTGCAGGGTTTACATTGGGATTCTATCCTACTCTGTATAAACTACAGACTTCACTTTCATATAGAAGAATTTTATTGATTGATGATATTGAAGCAGTTTAATGATAGTTTTACTGGATGATTTAATCTGGCCAAGAGTTTATTTGTTGCATAGAAGGTCCTTCTGCCTAGAGACATCACTGACCTGCATGCCCAGCACCTTGTAGTGGTGCCTCCTGCTTTGAGCAGGGGAGGTGTCTGGTTGCCACATGGCAGGAGTTTAGTAAGAGGCGGCTGTGGAGAGAGCCATTGGGTCCCCGCTGGGACCGAACTAATAGGGTGGTTTCCCTTTCACTTCCTGATGACAGCTGCTTGGGAACACAGAACAAAAATAATTTAATATTTTAAGGTGTGATGTCTAATTATGCGTTTTTCCAGGACTGTTCTTGGAAGGGAGGGGAAGAAGAAAGCGGAGTTATTTCATTATCCTAATCTGGGGGAGGTGTCAAGGAGAGAAGGAAGGGCTTATGGGTCCCTTTACTGGATCTTGTAGGTACCTAGCAGCGTCTCTGTTGGTTGGTATTTTTTGAAAGTGATATTTCTAAAATGTTTGCAGAGAGATTTTCTTGCATTTCTGTTAGGCCCGTCCCTGGGGAGGGGGACAAATGGGGCCGATGGCCCCTGCAGCTTTGAGCCACGGTAGCCCCAGTGTCGTGTCTTTAAGCCGGTGCCTCTTTTTCACGCTGCCTGGGGTGGGCGTCACTGCTTCTCCTTGTCCCACTGGAGGAAAGGAACTAAGAGGCATTTGTGTCTTTGGCCCGGCTGGCAGGAGAGCAGTGCCAACAGCCCCAGCATCACTAGCCTGCTCCGGCTGCCATTGCTTCCTCGCCTTCCTTCTCCCACCGTTAAACAGTTGCTCTGACCAGCACGGGAGGGAGAAGAGCCGGTGGTAGCAGGGGCTGCTACAGGTGCAGAGCACTGTCCTGGCTCTCCTGCTCACTGGGCAGAGGAGGGGGGTGAGGGAGAGGATCCTGGAAGACTAATCTTCAATATAGGGACCAAGGTATTATGTGATGTTTTTGGGGGGAGGTGTTCATGAATGTGGAATAGAATGGACTGTGGGATGACACAGATGGGGGGGGGGGGGGGGGGGGAGGGTTGTCCTTGGGGGAGGGGTGCATCCACCTTCAACATAATTTTTGGTGGGTCAGAAGGTACTACAAGTATGAAGAGGACCTTCTATTCCTCCTTTCCTCCTTCCTTCTTCCTCCTCTTCTCTCTTCCCTCCCCCAGCTGTTCTCTTGGTCTCATGGTGGGAGGGATCCCACACCAGTCGATTCTCGCTCCAGGCCCCACACCTCCTTAGGATCAGCATTGCATGGCATAACTGTTTATTTGGGATTCAAAGATCTAACAACAGAAGTCATTATTCTGCACTGCCAGACCCAACACCCATGTTGTCAGAATAACAGTATTATCGATTTGAATACAAATTAACCATGTTGCCTTTCAAATGCTCTTTCCCCTCTTTCAGCTCTGCCTTTCTGAAAAAGCTTGCCTGGTGTTCTTTCAGTTTTGCAAACTGAGGTCCCAGTGTAGTAAGATAGGAGTAAAAGCATGCTGAGCTTCAGTGCACATTTCCTTTACTTGTGTGCTAAAAAAAAAAAGAAAAAAAGTTAACTCCCGATGCAGTGAGCTGATGTTATGTTACTGCATTGGGAAGTAAAAAAAATGTATGTCAACCATAAAATGTGCACACAAAGCCATATTTAGCGCATAAAACATGATTTAGGCACAGAAAACACAATCTGTGCACATGCCTGGTGGCCCATCTGATTCAACAATTGTT
This sequence comes from Rhinatrema bivittatum, assembly GCF_901001135.1. Classification (NCBI taxonomy): domain Eukaryota; kingdom Metazoa; phylum Chordata; class Amphibia; order Gymnophiona; family Rhinatrematidae; genus Rhinatrema; species Rhinatrema bivittatum. The sequence goes on from NC_042626.1 coordinate 52,754,719, forward strand.
AGGGCTGGTAGGACGCATGACAAAGAGGTGAATGTGGAATATTAGAAGTCCTAGTGGTAATGCGGGCCTCCACCTGGCTGGACTATCTGACAGCCTGCAGTGGTAGGATTGACTAGCTGGGTCTGTCTGGCAGGTTGCAATCTGTAATTAACTAGAAGTCCTATGTAGTGGCCATGCTAGTATTGCTGGCTCTTTAGATTATCATGGGGCTTTGTGATTAGACATGGGAAAGGGGGCTGCCAGAGGGAGCTAAGAAAAGGGATCTTGCATTACTTTTCTACCAAAGATGGTGGCGTACCAAGGAGGAAGACAAAAAAGTTGCACTCTGGCTGGCAGCTGGGATGTATCCTTAGCACTGTGGATGGGAATGACAGGAAGGGCTGGATGGTCTTTTTCTGACATCATCTGATATGTTATTATGGATAAACCTTCATTACAAAATGACCCTCTTTTGGCAAAAGAAGTTTCATCTTAAATCAAGGCATGATATCGTTAACAGGAATATTACTTTTCATATGCTCTATCACGAATTCAGAAATTACCGCGGTGTACAATGACCTCCCAGAATATTACAGTGGAGATTTGAACAGGAGGAGGTTAAATTAATTGCTTAGGGTGGGCAGTGAACAGGGGAGGCCATGGGTCCTGGGATGCTCAGGTTGCACTTCTGTGTTTAGGTCCTGCTTGCTTCACCTCCAGCAAGGCTGCGAACCTGCTTCCCCCAGGAGTGACCCTGGATGTGACCTTGAGGACAGAACAGATGATCCTTAGATAGATTAGAGAGGGGTCAAAGGCAGGGCACTCCTTGTACCTGTGAATGTCATCTGTTGGATGGGGCGAGGGGGTCAGCCTGGTTTACAAATGGGAAAATAAATCTCCCTCACCCTTAAACCTGCCAACTCGCCCAAAGTCCAGCGTTGCAGCCTCCTGCCCTCTGGCAGCCCCTTGCACTGTACAAATGAGGTAAACGCCCCCCTCACTCGCTCCCTCCCCGATCCCCTTCTGGCGGCCGCAATCTAGCCCCACCCCTTAGAGGCGCGGCTGGCGGGTTTCACCCTCGGCTAGGGGGGCAGGGCGATCTCCGGCTCCGCCCCCTCCTCCCCGGTGCTGGGGGGATGGGAAAGTGCTCCAGCAGAAAGCGGCGGTGGCGGCGGAGGTGGTCGTGGGAGTCTCTGGCTTGGATCCGGGAGCTTCTTCCCCCTTCCCCCCCCCCAGCGGGGTAAGGGTCTGCTCGGCGCTGACTCCCGCAGCCCGGTTCGCCCTCCATGCGGAGCCGAGCATGGAGAGCCAGGTGGCCCGCTGCAAGATCGTGGTGGTGGGGGATGCTCAGTGCGGGAAGACGGCTTTGTTGCACGTCTTCGCCAAGGACTGCTACCCCGAGGCAAGTTGCGCGCCCGGCGAAGGGGCAGAGCGCAGCCTTTGGCTTGTTCCGCGGATGCGGGGAGAGAAATATTAACGAGGAGGGCTGAGAAAAGAGAGCAGGCGGCGATCCATGCTGGATACTGCATTTATTCATTGCAGTCTCAGTGCCGGGAACGTAGTGGGGTGTTGGGTTTAAAAAAAATAAAAATGTTTTTTTTTCTAGGAGAGCTGCTTGGGATCGTTAGGGGCTTGGACTCCTCACCCGGTGACTTTGTATTGGGTTGGGTTCGGTCGCTGCTCGTCTCGGTGTCCCCAGCGACAGACGGAAGCAAGCGATCGTTTGTCTCCCGGACTAGAATGAACCCACATCGGAATCGGTTCCCCCCCCCCCCCCCCCAGAAACTTTTCTGTCTGGGATCTGTGGCCACAAAGGTTAGGGAAGGTTATTGCAGGCGATGCGGGAAAAAAAGCCTGAAACCCTTCCAGTTGTTTTGGGGGTCGTCGTCCCCTCCTCACACACACTCACTTTCCTGAGACCGAAAATCCTACAGCTGACAGTCATGGGGCGGGGATCTAAAATCGATTTATCTAATTTTTTTGTCGCCTTGCTTTTCAGAATTACGTCCCCACGGTTTTTGAAAACTACACCGCAAGTTTTGAAATTGAGAAACAGCGGATAGAGCTGAACATGTGGGACACATCAGGTAGGTGGAAGTGTTTCATTTATATATGTATTTCGGGTTTTTTTTTTTCTTGTGGATTAAAAGGATTTATTCATTGGGATGCTTCCCAGCCTAAAGAGATCTCATTCATAGCATCGTGTGTGTGAGGTTTTTTTTCCCCCCTTTCAATGTAAGATATTTTCCAGAATTCTACAGGTTCTTCACACACGCCGGTCTGTCCTTGGCTTGATCTGTCACCTGCCCCTCCCGATCAGCCACTTCACGGTTGTGAAATAATAATTTTTGGATTTGTAGCCTGCCTTTTCCTCCATGAGGCTACAGGATTAGTAGTTTCCAGGTACACTAAGTCCCTGCTCCCGAAGAGCGTACAATCCAAGTGGCTACTTCAGGCAGGAGTAGATAAAATCACTTGACCGGGTCACAAGGAGTGTCAGTGGAGGAGGGGGGTTTCTGACCCCTTTTTAGAGGTGCCCTGGCTGTTCTACCTGCTGCAGAAGAAAACTTTTGATTTTCCACCAGGAATATTTCCTGTTCATCTCCCCATGCTACATGGGCAAGTAAAAGTGGTTTAAACACTTTGTCCTTGGGACCCTGGACTGCTGTGTAATATTTTGTATCTGGCAATTTAGCTATTTTAATATTCAGTTCATAGAGTTTTGATATACTCCCAAGTTTCTGTCAGTCCTGGGTGATTATATATATATATATATATATATATATATATATATATATATATATATATATATATTTTATTTTATTTTATTTTTTTTTTTTTTAATGAATCAGCAGCAGGCTGTAAAAGTTATGTACAGTTTGCTAATCCTAGGGATCCATGGTTGGTTTGGGGGTTATTTTTAGACAATGAGCAGGCAAACTTTAAGCCTTCATCTGCAAAAACTGCATATACTGTAGTTTCTCATTTAATATTCATAGTTAAAATAAAGACCAAGCCGAAGAGCCTGGTGCATTAGACTAGCAAAGTCTAGAATGGTTGGCTCTCGTTTTTTATTTTTCATACCTCTGTCCAACAGGGCCAGATGAAAAGCAGTTTGGGATGTAAGTTGACTTTTTTTTAATTTCTTTGATCCCCAGCCTGAGGAGCAGGAAGGACCTCTTTTGAGAAGCATGCACTGGATCTTTTTCTATACTGGACTAGCCACACAAGTAGCCAGCTTTGCCAGAGGGGAAGGTCCATTCTTTTAAGGGTAATTCTGGAGCCAGATGATTATAGCCATAGTGGTGGTTGTAGGCAATGTGACTGGACGTCCAGCTGATAGGGGAAGGGGCAGGGATGTAATTAAGGCATTTCTAGCCCGGTCTATCCTGTTGGTTGTGTGAAGTTAGAAATTTTCAGTAGTAAGGCTTTACAGTCAGTGCATGCAAAGTGGTTCCTATCTCAGTGAGCTTACCCATTTCTTACATGCAACCTGGCATATGGTGCAGAGCTGCTGGTTGGGAAATGGCCGGTTTGGAGGGATAATACACAGGGTCCTGATCTTGAGGTCTTCCACATCTGGAAAAGGCAGCTGAATAAGCCAACGTCCTCCAGAAGGATAAAAATAAAAAGCCACTTTTTTTTAAGTGCTGATGTGACGGATGAGGAAGGGGTGATGGAAGAGTGAAAATGCTGGAACTTGTTACTTGAAAAAAAAAAAGATGTGTGTGTTTCAGGGAGGGGACAGAGGGATGGGAAGGGCAGACTTTTTTTGTGAACAAAACCCACTTATGCATGCTGAATGGGAAGCTTGACCTGTCAGTTCAGACCCGGGAATTAGGAATTTTTAATTCTAAAACCAGGGAGGTGTCAGGGGAAGCTTATTCAACTGAGCTGTCAAAGTCCTTCTTAACGACCCCAGGCCGGCCGTGACCTACCTCAGCCAGACGTACTGCCCAGAAATCCTCCCAAAGGTTTAGGGATAAAGGCAGGGCAACATTTGCATGTTTGCTTTTCATGTTCAAAATTAATCACTTTCAAATGTGCTCCAAGGCAATTCTCAAAAAAAATCCAAAGTGGAAACATGTGAAACTTGGCTCACATGCAGCTCCGTTTAAAAGCCAACGACCCCAATAGGCATTCCAAATACCGTTTCTTGTGATTGTTTGTTTATTTTTGTATTGAAAGAATTTTTTTTTAACCTTATGGCACTTTGCAACATTTGTGGATTTCTGGGTTAAATTTTTTTTTTTGGGCTATGAACTCCCTCACCTCTCCATTCAGATCAGAAGTAAGCACCCAGGGGATGAGACATAGTCCTAAGTTTATAGACCGAGAGGGGCCCCAGCTGGTCTGGAAGGCGCAGGCTGTATCGATCTTGTTGATCCAACATAAGAGATCGCAATTCCCCCCCCCCCCCCAAAAAAAAAAGTATATTTTACCTAGGGTTGCCACGCGCAGAAAGGTTTCTCTACGCTCTGTCCAGTGAGGTTGGCTTTAGGACAGACGGGGCCCTAAGGTTTCTCGGGAGGAGAACTGGCCTGAAAGTGTACTTTGTGTTCTTGTAGTTACGCCTCCATGTACGGCTTTCTATATCTGTTTGCTCCAGCTGTTTTATATTAAATAAATATTTAAGGCCACTTCTTGCAGATAGAGGTCACTGGTTAGCTATGCAGGGACATTCCCCTCCCCCCCCCCTTCCACCGCAGTGTGAGTCAGGACCTCGTCCAGAGTCCTGGCCCTAGCCTCATGTTGGGGGAGGCCAGGGTACAAAGGGATAGACGTGCTTTTAGGTTTATACCGCTCCGTTATGATCCAGCCGACATGGGGTGGTGGTGGTTTGTTGTCTTAATTCTGCTCTAGGGTGTTCGCTTTGATTTTTAAGTATAAAGCACATTCCTCTAGCCTTGATTTGCTTGTGGTTCGTTGACTGCCTGCGGCAAGTATTCAGCAAGACAGAAATCCGATTGGTAAAGGCGTGGCGGGTTGGGGGGGAGGGGGCTACTTGCCTATTTCTTGACAACTGCGGTGACTTTGGGTTTTCTTCCTAGGTCTCCTTTTTTTTTTTTTTTAATTTTCTTTTTTTCATCTCACATCATGTTACCACTTCTATTATTATTATTTTTGGAGCAAAATGTCTTCGGCTCTCTGCCCTCTTATTTTTCAACGCCTTCTCTGCGTCCCCTCTCCAGCTGTTTTTTGCATTTTTTAATTTGCCTTTTGGTGGCTAACGTTATAGCATCGTGCATAAGTTAGCCGCCATACGTGCGCATGAGTTACCCCAGTTTGCAACTGGGCTGAGGCACTGTTTGAAAGTTTCTCCCGGCAGAGCTGCGTGCGCACCATCGCACCTGCCGCTGGGCATGCCTGGTATGGCTGCGAGATTTTGCGGCCCTGGGAGGTAGCGTTCGAAAAGGATTTAGGCCTGCCCCCAAACCGGGGTTGTGAAAATTGCCATCTTTACGCACCTAAGTCCGTTTTGGAGAATGTGCTCCGCAGGGCTGAATTATAAGATTTTCCGCTTGCATATGAAAGCTTTGGGAGTTTGCTACGAGAGATGCGGCTTCTTGTGCGCAGATATCCTTTCAAAATTGTCCCCATCGTTTTACAAGTCAACGAGCGCGTGTTAAGTCCCAAGTCCGTCCAGTCTTTGCTCGTCCCTGGAATGCATAAGCTCTGACTGCTGTAAAAAGTCTGCGGATCGGCTGAGCGGTTATCTAGGGGACCCTTTCTGCTGGGAGGCCACTACTTTACCTGCAGTCTGGGTCGGTGGTATGGTCTCTTCCTACCATCCTGTTTCAGTTTTTGATGAAAAGGACCCTCTGTATGTGCCAAGTATGACGCCTGGCCCTGGGGGGGCCGCAGACGAGGCCAAGGGTGGCAGTCTTTGAACGGGATAGACCCCTGACACCTCCCTGGTTTTAGAATTAAAAAAAAAAAAACCCCCAAATAGGAATGGTACTGTGTGGTTTTGTTTTTTTAAATGCCAATCAAATTGTATTTATAAACTGCCTCTCACAAATGTACATCCAAAACAGACATAAAACAATTCAGCACTGCAGAAAAAGCAAAAATGAAACAGAACAATAAAACAAATAATAAAAATGCACGGCATCTGCTAAAAAATATTATCAACCAGGCATGGCAAACAAATATCAGCTCAACACGCAAAACCCACTATCACCTCTGTAGTCTGTGCTAAAAGCCTGTTTAAAAAAAATAAACCTCAATTTTTTTCCCTAAAAGCCTTATTTTGAAATTGTGAACCGGTATGATTGATGACAGAATATCGGTATATAAATAATATAAATAAATATAATAGAGACCTCAGAAGGAACTGGCAAAAGAGCACTAGAAGACCTGTAATAGAGCAGCAAATAAGGGCCGTAGGGGCCCACCAGTCTGCCCAGTTTACTTCCTGGGGCAGCACCGCAGACCCCCAGTTGCTCTTGGGCTTTCGCCTCGCCTCTTCACTTCCTGTTTTGGTTTTTTTTATCCCCCTCTCTCATCAGCTCCGCTGGGGAGGCTCATCCATGCCGCCGCCCACCTGAATGGGGTGGGATGGGGAGAAAAAATATATCTAACACGGAGCTTCAGAATTTAGAGCATCATTTGTAATTTCATGACGGATATTTTGTGTTTCTGCCATTTGTGGCCTCAGGAAGAGGCGATATACCTTTAAGGTCAAGCAGGCTGCCTTAGAAGATAACTTAAGAACAACCCTCCCGGTAATTGGACGATTTGGACTTCATATTGGTGATTCCCCCCCCCCCCCTCCCCATTTCCCAATAGAAATCTTGGGTATAGAAAAACCCCTGCTCCTCCCCCACCCCAATTATTACTTTTTTTTTTTTCACACAAAGCATTCGGACCCCCTTTGAGATGAGAAGGATCCAGAGTGGTTTAATTGCCCTGCTTCAGCACCGAGGTCCCTGCCGGCTTTCTTTCTCTCTTGTCCCCGGGGCTACCCGCTGTCCCACCTTTTCATCCGGGTTCCTAGTGCCGCCTATTGTTTGCCATTGTGGTGAACTGGGGGGGGGGGGGTTCGTCTCTCTGCCCCCCCCCATAGGCAACTGAGCCACAACCTTTCTGAGACTCCTAAAAGAAAGCTGACCCCCTCCTCTTCTTTCCTCACTTTGGATCTCATTGATCTTTTTTTTTTTTTTTCCTTGGCTATTAGGTTGCCACACAGGCCATTAGGAAGTCCAGTGGGAGAGGCTGCGTGACCCAACGAGGGGGGTTCTCTACCCTGCATGGGCCCCAAGCCTGACTTCTGGGGGCAAGTTTTCTTTTTTTTTTTTTTGTAATATTGCTGTTAAGTGGTTTCTGTTGTATGGGGCGTAACGTGAGGAAGATACTGTCGACAGCTGCTCTTGGCTAATTGCAGCCAGTGGCTACCATGGCCAGTTATTGTTGGGCTAATAAGATTTACTAGCACTTATCTCCTAAACGGAAAGGAAATGCACTCTTGGGGGGGGGGGGGGGGGGGGGTAGGCGATGAAAAGAGGCAGAGAATGCACCAGCAGGTTAGCAGCTGACAGATTAATGTTAAAAAGTCAGCGGGGAGGAGGCCTTCTCGCACTCCTCCTTTTGACCTGGAAACGGCTGGAAGAAAATACCTGCGCATGCACGGGACGCACGGCAGCAGGACCCACAAAGGGGTTACATTCCCAAGCAGATGCTGCTGTCCCCTGGGGACAGAACCCAAAGGCAGCCGAAAAGAACGGGCTTCGTTCCGTGACCTCCGACGAGACCAACACAGGGTTCAGGCAGTATTTTTGTTCGATGCCCAGGGTAGAGAAATGTTATCGCCTGATGCGAGCTGGAGCTGGACTGAGCCGGGTTTTGCACCCTCTAACATATTCTCATGCTTCTTAAGGTGATTTGTGTGTGGGGGGTGCCGTACCTAGGGATGCGCTGTGCCGGGCGCAGGGGCTGGTATGCCGCTTAGGGCTGGGGCAGCATCCTGCTTGCGGGTCTGCATCCTGCTTGCGGGTCTGCGAAGGGTGCAGCCCTCCTCATTACGAAGGACCTAGAAGCTGCAGCCACGGGGAGACTGCACCACCTGGGCCCAAGTCATTTAAGTAAGGGGGCAGATCCTGGCGAATGGTTGGAAATGTAATTAATTATGGGATGACGGGCCTTCTTGTGTATCTTATGATTGTGGAAGGGTTGTGTGCATGGATGTGAATATCCATTGTGGGCCGTATTTGTAGTATGAGATGAAGCAGTCCATGATTTCTCTTTGGCCACAGGGGATGTGGTCGATCATCCTCGATCTGGCTCTCTCGATGACCGCTCCTCCCCAGAATGTATGGATTGTACTACAGGGTGCACTGGCTAAAAGCCATGGATGATTCTGTTATAGTGTGGGGCAAGGTCTCCTCTGTACTCTTTCCTGGGTTAGAGGCATGGCTCCGTTGAAATAGTAGGCAGCTCTGTAAGGATGAAAAGAATGTGGAAGGCCCTGGGATTTTGCACGGTCTGAAACCTTGCTCAAAAGTAGGGAATTTAGGGTGAGTGATAAACTCCTGAGCCCCACCCATTCCCAGAGGTGACAGGCTCTCTATCCCTGAGCCCTCCAGTCCTAGAGGTCACAGGCTCTGTATCCCTGCCCCATCCCCTGATCCCTCCAGTCCTAAACAGCGGCGGACTCATGATGTTGGACCGGCCCGGGTATTCGCCGCCCAGGCCGGCCCAGGACACGTCACGTGGTCTGCCGAGCGCGGCCCTGTCACGGTCGTGCACGGCAGACCACGTGACTGGAGCGATCGGCCCACCGGGGGATGCCCGATAGGCCAATCCGCCCCTGGTCCTAAAGACATGCCAGGAGAGAGGGGGTGCCAGCATGACCATTTGACTAGGGCCTACAATGTTCAAGGGGCCTACTTTTGTTGGGCAAAATTAAAAAAAAAAAAGAAAAAGCTAAATATATCTATTTCTAACATGTATAAATAAAAATTTCAATTGTAATTGAAGAATTTTCTAACAAAAAAGCTCCTAAACCTTTTTAAATAAATAACAATTATTTGGGAAATTTAGAAAACGATTTCTCTTCTTAAGTATCACATCAGATCCTTACATAGTTGCCTACTTTTCTTAGCTGGCACTGGCCTAAGTCCTGCTATCTCCGGCCTCCTCTCTCCCTGTACAATAATTAAAATCTTCCGGAGTGAGACCAAAGCCTTCAGTTGTCTGTGTCCCGTTCATAGTTTGCTCCTTTCTTCTCAGCTTTCGAAAAAGGAAGGCCGTTTCCATGTCCAGTGTGTGTACATTGAGGCAACCTTTCCTCTCTGCAGTTTGCCATCAGATTTTGGAGTTACCCGGCTCCGTCTCATGGGCATGGCAGGAATCGCGGTAGCCCCTCATCACCTGGGAGTTTTGGCTTGGAACAAAAACCAGGGGCGACTCCCCCTTTTTGTTTTGTTGTTGTTTTATTATTGTATCACCCTGGTGTGAAATGGAATAACCATTGCTCCTGCCCCCCCCCCCTTCCTAAAAGAAGGGGCACTGTGCGATGTGAATTATTCCTGCGGCCTTCCCCCTCCATCCCTCTCTTCTCCGGGCTGATGCTGCGATGGTGACAGAGTGTGGGAAAGCCGCAGTCTGGAATAACTGAATCCCTTCAGCGGAGAGCGTCCAGGAATGCGGAGGGGGGAGGCGGAGAGGTTTAGCTCTGCTGACCTCGCTCCGGGTTCTCAGACCCGTTTATTGGTTCCGCCCCCCCCCCCCTGAATGAAACGTTCCTCGTCGCAGGAACGTGCAAGGGCCTTGCCTTCCTCCCGCCAGCCCGCAGCTTCCAAAGCCAGCAGAACTTTAACCTGGGATGAATTTTGTCAGAGCGTGGCCCACATTGCGCCTTTTTTCTGTGTCCCGTTTTTCTCGGCGGTGACGGATGGTCCATCTTCAAGCACACGCTGAGCTGACAGTGCAGTGGAGGGGAGATTTCTTTCAGCTGACAGCAGCAGTAATAGTAAAAAAAAAACAACCCAACACCAATTGTTTATTTTAAATTTTTAGGTTAATTTTTAGCAGACCCTTCTTTTCTTTTTTTGTTCTGGTTTATATTTATTTGTTGTCAAGATAATTGCTGTGTAAAGTTTGTTTGAAAACTCCTCCTAGGAACATGAGTCAGAGTTCTGCGGGTAAGGGGGTGCAGTTGTGCTGTTTGTCATCAGGAACTATGACCATCAAACGCATCCCTCCACCCCCCCCCCCCCCCCCTTTCCCTTTGAGTGCCTTGCACTGCTGGTTACACTATAAAACCCAAATGGTTGAAGGCGAAATGAATTTTAAAAGTGCCAGTTTCTACTGTTTTTGAAATATATTTTATCTTTTTACAGCACTGAGGAACAGCCTGTTAAGAGAATAAAACGTCCCTCAGGCTGCTGGTTTAAATGGTTAGGAGACCTCCTCGGGAAACAGAATGCCACTTTGAATTAAGAGTACTGAGTAGCCAAGGACAGTCTTGAGTTTTATAGCTTCCTTTCTAAGCCCCAGTCTCTCTTTCTTCCAGCGAAAGTATCCCTTGTTTTGTTTTTAAGGACTTTCTACCTCTAGGATTTTATAAACCCTTTCCTGTGCTTTTTTATGTGAGTAAACCAGGCCCCATTGCACATTCTTTTATTTATTTAAGTCTTATATTCTGCACAGTCTGGTGCAACCATTCTAAATAAATTCAGATTTAAATACAATTTTAAACACGCCAGACGTAACCCTGTTTTCAGTATAACTCATCCTTGTATAAGAGTGCATGCCACCTACAATACTGATGCCTCCGTGGCCGCATTTCCAAACTAGTGAAAAATTGAATTGAAAGCGTATTCCAGTGGAATAAAGTTATGTAGCCAGAAACGCGCACACAAAATACATTATTGATTCAGAAGATTATGAGCTTTTGGTGCTGCTTTTTCCCTCGTTACTTTGTAGAAGTGCTTGGGAGGGATGTGCAATAGTTTTAAAATGACATTGAAAACATAGATGACACTTGTTGTGTCATTTCCAAAACGAAAAACGGCAACAATATTTTCGTCTTGGTTTTACACAAGCAAAAAGGTTTTAGCATGTGCAGAGAGGAAAAGTAAATAGTAAATGGATAATGAAACTTTTTTTTTCCCAGGCATACCCTTAGTGTTTGATCCAGTATATAAAGCAGTGGGTTTTTACTCCTCAGGGACCTAGTGGAAGGAAAAGCACGCTCCTTGCCCCCACTGCTCACTCTCCCTTCCTCCTCCCAAGAACTCACTCTGCCATCTCTGATGCCCCTGGCTGACTCTGCACGGCTCTTGTCCACTTTGAGCTGTGCGGTGCATTTACTTTGACATTTCTTGTTAGTCGCTGTGAGAGCTGCGCAGGAGGCCAGGTCCCAAAAGCTACGAGGAGGCCGGAGTTGGCAGCAAAAGGCTGCCACGCGCTGCTTTTACTCTGTTTCCCTCCAGATGAGCCAGAGTTACTGCAGGTGCGGAACTGGATCTGTGACCTAGTCATTGGCATCCAGTGACCACCCCCCCCAGTTCTGGGTTGCGACCCCGAGGTTGAAAAAGACTGGTGCTTTTTGGTCTCATGCTGCGAGAGCGTGATTCAGCCTCAGATAATGGCAGAATCTCTCGCAATCGTGGCATTGGTTTGGATAACCCACCCTCCTTATTTATTTATTTTTTTTCTGTCCAGCAGTTGGCACCATGGACTGCATCTGGATTGGGTTGGGGGGGTAGATTCTGAATTAACAGCCCAGGTCTTAAGACAAATATAAACTTGTAAAGCAGGTTGAAATGCTATGCTAATTAATTTTAACACATTCTTTCCTACACCAAGCCACTTCATAACCAGAGCGTGAAACATAGTGTGACTGCATGAACGTAGAGATGGAAGTTTAAAAAAAAAAATTATATATTCAGAATGGGGTGGGTCCTGTGTTCATTTGCGTACAGGTTAGGTGGAGCCTGTTTGATCTGGGAAGATCAGGCATGATATCTCTGAATACATCTTACACTGGTCTAGTACGAGCTACGACAGCCCGCCAAAAGATCCAGGACCAACAAAGGTCGCATGAGGATTTTGAAGCTTTGCCTGGGTACTTGCCAGGTTCTTATGGCCTGGATTGGTCACTGTTGGAAAACAGGATGCTGGGCTTGATGGACCCTTGGTCTGACCCAATATGGCATTTTCTTATGTTCTTATGTTCTAAAATGGGGGAATGCTGAATATTGCCCTCCCCCTCTGAGTAAAAATTACCTGTGCCAAAAGGAGGGTGAGGTGGGTCCAGAGGGGAGGGCAGAGTCAGCTGACAATGCGCAGGGATTTCGTTTTGGAAACCCCCCCCCTTTTACACGCTTTCAGCCTCTGGCTTTGTTCCCCGCTGCGCCACTGGTATCGACGTAGCTGCTGTGCAGCCGGACCCTGCGGTTTCAGAGGGAAAGCTTCTGCATGTCTGGGCTCCGCACAGAATTTCCCCCTTGGGATTGCAGCCTCGGACTGCGAGCAGTTAGCGGAGAAGCCAACAGAGTGTTCTGGCAGAGCTGCTACCTCGTTATTAGGCTGTTAAATGCAGAAACGTCTCTAAAGATTTGTGGGATTACTAAGGTTCTTGCCCATCCTAATGCACTTGTTGGCCCTCGTAAAAGTGCCGCCTCTCTCTTGTCACGCCTGGTACTGCGAGGTTGCAGGAGCGTGCCCGTGACTCTCCCACGTAGAGGCCAGGCAGTGTTCAGAAAGCAGCTGGACACTCGCTCACCCGTGGGAAATGCGGAGAACTGCCACCTTTACGTGTCCCTTGAGAAACAGATTTTATTTTGTGTTCAGTGTATCGATCATTAAATCTCCCAAAAAGGCAGTGTAAATGTGATTTTTGGCGGGACCAACACAGAAATGAGGCACATTTTATGTGGACTTGTACTTTTTTTTTGCCTTACAAGATTCAGTCGTGGCTTCTGGAGGCCGGAGCACACCCACCCCAGAGTAACAAATACTTCCCTTCCTCCGTGGGGGTCTCGGGATAGGCCAGCTGCGCGGTTTAAGAATAAGGGCAGATTTCCTTGGCAGTGCTGGCCCTTTGGATGGAGCGCCCTGGGCACTGTAGCATTGGCCAGCAGGCTGAAGAGCTGGTGGGGAGCCAGTCTTTACCCAGGGCACCATTTGCCTTGGAGTCAACCCTGTGTTTTGGTAATGAAATCTGTTTCTATCTTTTTCAGTCGTTTCTGCTGTCATCATGTGTTCTTCTTCTTTTTTTTTTTTTTCTTATACTGTTCTCACCTTTATTCTCTTTCTCTTCCTTTCCCTGCAAATGTGACCGTGTGTCACACTTACATCTCTCTGCAGGTAGAAATGGCTTTCTCTCCCCACCACCCCTATTTCCTTATCTGGTTCATGTACTGCCTTTCAGGCACATCAAAGCAGATTTCATTCAGGTACTGGAGGTATTTCTCTTCCCAGCTCGTGTTCTGGGTACAGTATGGATCTGAAAGAGCTCACCTTCCCTCCCCCAGATAACCTGCTGGATAAATCGCCAATTTATTTATTTTTTTTAATGGGATTTTGAGTTGAGACTGGGTTTTGAAACTTTTTGTGGGCCACGCCCCTTCCTCCCTCTCCAGATGTTCGCAGGGCCTTCTTGTCCGGATGATGGACAGGCCACAGTGGCATTTGGCTCATAGGAGGTCACGCACCCTTGACCTCTCTTTGTGGCCCGATTGGGGCTAGGGGTCAGATGGGGGCACGCACCAATCTGCTTTCTGGATTATTTCTGGCCGCTTTTATTGATTGGTTGACAACAAGCAAGAAGAGAATTTTTTTTTACTTAGGTAAAATGTTATGTTTTTGTGGTTCCAGGCAGGAAGAAGATGTTCTGTCCTTTTTTTTTCTCAATCCCGGTATAAAGGATTATACCATTAGTATGCTACAGCGCACACAAACTCCCATGGCTAACGGTGCATGGGTGCATATAATATAGACCTAGGAAACATGATTTCTTCTTATATTTTATGGCAGGATGGTTAAGAAGCAGGTCTTGATAGTGCAGTTTCAAGAAAATTGGCAACTTCCATACACCTGAAAGTTAATCTCTCTCTCTCTCTCTCTCTCTCTCAGAATCCTTCCCTCTCCAGGGTCCTGCTTTCATGCTCTTGGTCCTTTCTGTGTGTAAACTGTTTTGTTTTTTTTTTGTCTACGTCATTTGTTCTTTACCATGCTTGTCAGAGGAGCATAAGAGTTCCCATACTTAATCCAGCACCCATGGGACACCACTTAGAAAAGCTTCACTAGAGAAAAATGGTCTTTTTTTCTTTTTAAACACTATTTAAAGGTTATGCCTTTTCTTATATCTAAAGATAGCCCTGACCTTAGCGAAAAAAAAAGCCTGCCTGGTATTTAAGCTGTGAATTACAGAGTGACAGCAGCCTCGGGAGGCAGACATTGACCTCCCGTTTCTATCCATCCTCGCACACAAACACTCAGTAATCTCGCTGCAACGCCCTGGGCAGAGAACATAAAAATTACTCCCACAAGTAGATGCCACTACATGGCCATCGTGATAATTCTATGGCGTGAAATGGTGAAGAGTTCTTCTGGCAATGAATCCTTCCAACACAAGGCCTGGAAGGATCCAGAACACATCTGGATGCCAGTAAAGAAATGGCAATAAGGTATCAGTGCGCTAGAGGGACTTTGTTTTCAGCATGGATAACTGGTTCACTTGAACTGCTTACTGGCAGGTGCCTCTTCAGCTGAACCTAAACCGGCTTAAGTATTCATTGAAAATGTGACAGGCTTGATTTCAGTCTGCAAATCACTGGCCTAGTTTTAGGCGGGTTAAATTGGTTGGTTAGTGCTGACAATCTGCCCTACACGGGATAACCTCTCATCCCCCGACCTAGCTCATCTAGTACCGCCTGATGTCACTCATGTAGCATGGCTAATTCAAATTTCTTTTCTACGGGGGGCGGGGGGGGGGAGCAAGTTTGCATCTCGTAAACAGTGTTTTCCATAGATAATAGGATGACTTAGCCATACATTCCTGCCCTTCCTCCCTGGACAGCATTTGTACAGATCTGAATATCTTCTTTGCTTGGATATGAACTGAGGAGACTTCTAGAATGATCAATTGTGCAGGAATTGCCGTGCATGCCCAATAGGGCAAAAGCTCAAAGCTTTGAGAGACAGCTCCGCCTAGTATCGGCCGATGACGCAAAAAAAAAAAATGGTTTAGATAAGAAACAACCTCCTGCAGGTGGTCAAACCTGTACAGCCATCAGCTGGGAGATCTCCTTAGCAAGCGCAATACAGATGGGAACAACCGGACAGACCGGGTAGGCCCAGTTGATCTTTGACTGCCGCCACCATCTATTATGCTACTGTTTTTCATTCGTTCACTTGGAAGCAGTTGCTTTTTTTTAAATTTAGAAATAGTAACCAAGGCAGTTGTAAAGTGATAAGACACAGCCCAGAGTTATGTTACGGCTGAGAAAACCTGGTATCCTGTGTGTTGCTTCTGTGACACCGTAAGTCAGATCTCA
The DNA here is from genome assembly GCF_901001135.1 of Rhinatrema bivittatum. Taxonomy (NCBI): domain Eukaryota; kingdom Metazoa; phylum Chordata; class Amphibia; order Gymnophiona; family Rhinatrematidae; genus Rhinatrema; species Rhinatrema bivittatum. Next base: position 52,770,207 of record NC_042626.1, read on the forward strand.
CGGTTCAATTTCTTCCCAGACGGATCACCTTTCACACAGTTTTTTTTTTTTTTTCCCTCTGCTCAGGATGAGGTGAGAAAGCGTTCTAGGAGGAATGTGTAATGTACTTGTCTGTGCTTATAGAGTAAACAGCTTTCTAGGTTAGCCTAGCCGACCAGATACTGTTTTTTCTTTTTTTCTTCTCCCACTTGCTGTGTGGTAGGATGCAGATGACCTCCCTTGCCAGGGCATTCTGCTACTGCGCTGCCAGCAGGGGCTCCCTGTAGACCACGGAAATGAAAATGGCGACCATTGGAAGAGCTCGGCCCGAGCAGTTTGATTGGTCGCCTGGGCAGCGGCCACTGCTTTCCAATTGGCTCTTTGTTTCTCTTGCTTCCAGTGGCGGTTTGAGATTGCAAAGACACCAATAGTTCTTTGCTGGTAGAAATTTGAATGTTACCGGCTGGCTCCATTTTATTTGTGGGCTAGGCTGATCTGAGTTGTGGTGCTCCCCACACTCCTTCATGCCACCCTAGGCCTTTCAGAGGCTTTTAACGTCTCTGGATGCTCCAAAGTAAATGAAGCTACCGAATTTCTTCACATCAAACCGAACAACCAAACTTTTAAATTTAGTTGTATTGTTTCCCTTTGGGGGAAGAACATTTTTAAAAAGAAAATCCCTCTCTGCCTTCGGAGTTGCTAAGGAGTGAGACTGTGGTGTCTTTCTAGCATGGGAGAAGCCTGGGGGATAGGAGGCTCTCTCCCTTTTCACTTTTTCTTGTCTGATTTCCATACCATGGTAGGGGGAGGGACTAGTAGGCCTCTAGGCCAATCTCTCTCTCTCTCTCTCTCTGACGTGTGCAGATTTCGGGGATCCTTGCAGGCAGGTTGGATAGGATTCAGGGGAGAATGCCCAGAGGTAAGGGTGGTGTTTTTGATGCCGGAAAGGACCTAAGAAGGCCACTCAGCCCCTGTGGTTTTGGGAGAAAAATGAGGCTGCAACACCGGCAGGGAAGGGGCGTAGGATCTTGCTATCCCATTGCCAGCCGGGATGAAATGGGCAAACCATGAGGTCTGGCTTTCTGGGCAGAGCTGGAGATCAGCAGGAATCGGTGATGGTGGTATTGGAGTCAGCTGGAATGGTGGTGGCGACTCGATTATGTGTTTTAAAGAGTGGAGGTGATGTCGAGAAACACCCATTCCTGACTTTTCACAAATGCGGTTGGGTGCCCCTTGCTTGCTACCCGTCATCTGCAGATTTGGCGATTGCAATCCCGTGCCATGGGGCTTGGCGTTTTAGAAAGGGAAACTGCTTTGAGATTGTGGAGGCAATGTTCACAGGCCCCGGGAGGAGGGCGCCTCGGTCATCGTGCAATGACGACATCTAGTGTTAGGGTTTCTGAAGGAGCGTGTGTGTGTGGCCCCTAGCCAAGGACTACTGCTAGAATGACTAAAGTAGGATAAGAGGGGATACAAAAAAGTGGGGAGACCCCCCCCCCCTGCCCCAGGTATTTGTGAACGAAGGCTTATGATGCTCGGCTCAACTGAGTTGTAAGTTCCACTGAGCAGGGGGAAACTGCCTACTCTCCACCCCTCAAAAAACTACAGGAATTACATTTCTTTTTTTTTTTTTTCTTTTTGTATTCTGCAATAAGGGCATAAGCTGTTGCCCCTGGAGAGCGTTTTAGCACAGATCAACTTTCTGCTCTGCTTTTAGCAGTCTGAATGTTTTGATTTCAGCAGTGCTGGTTGTGTGGGGTTTTTTTTTTTTTAAGTTGTGAGCCGGCTCATGCGACTTAGCGAGGTCTGCCCTTCCCACGGGGAGGGGGATTCCCTGAGAAAGCGAGATGCCAGGATGGAGGCCTCTCCCCCCGCCCCCCCCCCCACTGCCTCAGAAGGGGCAGAGAGGTGAGAGGAGCTGCCTGGCTCTCAGGCTGGGGGACACTTGTGCTTCCTGATCAGGCCTTTTTATAATCCCTCTGTGCACACACGGTAAGGTTTAGCTTTGACCATACAGGGGACATTATTTATTTATTTTCAATGAGCATCGAAACTGAAAGCCTTCACCATCTCCCATCGGTGGCTACCGTAAACCATCAGGGTGGCCGAACCCCCCCCCGACTTCCCAACAGCCTCCGAGGGGGCAAAAGACTCGCTCTTTAAGGGCAGCCGGATTTAGAGCCCGTGACGCAGGGTTCTGGAAGGAGGACCTGGTGCATGGTTCCCGGACTAGGTACGGTGGGCCTGTTAAAATAGCAGGAAAATCCTTGGGTAATTACGAATGAAGGCTCTTGGCTCCAGGATCCTAATAATAGTTCCGACTGAGCTGGAAGGAAAAGAATCGAGCCAGATTTCCCCCCCCCCCCCCCCCAAAAAAAAAGAAGCACAATAAAGCTGACAGGGAACCTTGAGCACCTGAGTCCACCTCGGCCCTTAATGTCTGATTCTCCGGAGTCTGGAATGTCGCCTCCTGCCGCCAGTTCTGAAACTTGGAAGGTGAAGTGGGGAATCCTGGCCGGCAGCCTGCCGCTCGCAAAGAGCCTAATTACTTATTCTAGCCCACGGGACCCTTGGGTGCCCCTTTGACCAGGACTTCCGCACAGCACTTGGGCCAGCTCCTTGAGGAAAGCGGTCGTGCTCCGTGCCCACCCGTGTGTGCTACCACTGAGAGTCCTGTAGCTTTTTTTTCGTATGGCTCTGAGGCCTCCGGCTGGGTGTGCAGTCGGGCGCAGGCCCGACACGTGCGCCCCTGACTGACCTGTAGCCAGATACTGTTGTCCGATTTTTATCGGTTGCAGTGGAAGACGCGGCCTGAGCTTTGCATGCTGGTTCCTTTGTACGGTGACCGAAGGAGGAGGGAAGGCCGAGCAGGTATGAGCCACTCAGATTTACAGGGTGACTTATATCGGCAGAGGGACACATTAAGGATGAACACCGGCAATTACTGCTTATGGAGTGGAATGGAATTAGTAAGGTCTGTTGCCCCTCTCTCTGGGAGGGTGAAAAAAAAAAAAAAAAGGAAAGTGGAAAAACTACAAGGAAATATGATTTAAATATAATTGCAGGAGGAATAAGCCTGCTAAAAGTTGTTTATTACCTAGAATTGCTGATAGTTCTGTAATTTTGATTGGATTGTTAGGTTTGCTGAGCGTTTTGTCTAAATGAGTTTTTAATTCCCTGCGTCTCCCTGGAATTTCAGATAAGAAAATAACGCTGTATAATGCTGAATTCCCTCTCTTTTTAATGCTGTACAGGAAGAAGCGCCTTTATTGGTTTATTGGTTTTTTTTGTATTGATTCTGAAGTACGGCCCCTTCTTTGTATATGCAGATGTTCTAACATAGCATGCATTCAAGTAATCGTTTTAATGACACTTTTTTTTTTTTGCTAAGCCGAATTGCTTTGATGGGGAGTAATAAATCTTGAACTGTGGGGTTTTTTTTGTTCTTTTTTTTTTTTTTTTAAGAAACTTGAGAGCAGTGGCAACATAATATTCCAACTGTCAGATATTAAACTTTACAGTGGGAGAAGGCGAACGGGGCCTGCTTTGAGTCACCGGCAGTGCAAGTGCCAGGGTTGTGCTGCGTGGGACTCTCTGGAGCTTGTGGGCTTTGCTATGCTGGGTCAAACCGGAACGAGGAGAGGGGGCTAAACTGGCATTCTGCCGCATTCTAGTCACCCAAACCCGATTCATGGTCGCTGTGCTAGCAGGGTCACCGCGGTGTAAGTGAAAGCATCAGAGGTCAAGCAATGCCCAAGGTGGGCCAGTCTGGACCAGGGTTTCCAGTGAGTGTAGCTGGGTGCTTTCAACCTCTTGAGTTCCCTGCTAGCAAACTGCCTCTACTCTCCCTAAGCAGGTAGCAGCTCGTACCAGAAGACTGTACCCATCACTAGTAGCACTGAAGAATTGGTGTACACTGATTTCACCTGCCCCAGCACTGCCTCTGCAGTGTTTATTGCCTGTGCTGTGCAAATGCATAATTATGTGTCATTCTGCATGTGTGAATCGCTAGCAGCAAATCTATGTACACTGACTGGCTCCCTGATATGCAGTTTTGTTTTGGGTTTTTTAAATTGCATTTATTTGTATTCTGCCATAAGTCAGAGGTTCACAGCCCTTGCTGAGAAACCCTATCTGGTTGTCGAGATGTCCATCATTCATATTCATCAGGGGTGTCTCCATACTCATGACCTAAGAACAAGGCTAATTTTGCATTAGGTTCACTGCTTGAAAAACCAGAACTAAGGAATGGGAGCTGAAACTCCTACCATAATCTCTTTGGAGAAGGGTGCTCTTGCTAGGACTCTTTGTAATTAACTACATAGACTCGGCGAGTTGTATTTGTGGGTGTTGCTTGCTCAGGGGAAAAAGGCATGTTAGAGGACAGGGCCAATCGCATTACCACTCTGGCTTTTCCCAGATGCCTCTCTCGTGCATCAGCCCCAACAGATGGAACTGGGAGCTCTTGAAGTCAATTTTCAAAGCCTCCGGCTCCTTGGTAATAAGGTGCACTGTGCGTACCTACTGATAATCAGGGGCTGTGCACTTGTTTGTGCATACAGCTTTGCTCCTGATTTAGCAAGGAGTTTAGCGAAAAAAAAAAAAAAAAAAAAATGGTGCGCACAAATTAATGCAAATCCCATGATGATCAAGGCATTAGCTATTACTGCCCAGCGGGGAGAGGCGCATAGGCTTAACTCATGTTTTCTCAACGCTGGATTATTTTAACTCCTGGTCAGAGGTGGCATAAAATTTCTGGGGTTAGTTTCTATAGGGCTGAACCTGGTTCATGGTGTAAGGATACTGAACTTGGGATTTTTACCCATTACACATGTTTTTGTGTACATGAATTGTTTTATGCACGCTAAACATGTCTTTCTGTGCACTTTGTGGTTCGTGTACTTAAAAAAACATTTTTTTAAAAACTTGCTTATCGCATGGGAAGTTAGCTCTTTTTAGTGTATGAGTAAAGAAGACACAAGCTGAATTTCATCTTATTACATCTGGGCCTCTGTGGGTAAAATCCTGCGAGGGGGAGGAATAGGGAGGGACGTGTTATGGGTGGAATGGCAGAGTTCGTTCAAATGGATATTCAGGCAGCTAAAGGTTGGCGCGCCGTGAAGCTATGCATGCGTGTTAACTGCGGTTAAAAGAGACCTTCCTGCAGGCACGGCTTCCAGTTTTTCAAAAAGTGCGTGCATGGTCAATCCTCCCCTATAGACATAAAGCACACTGATTCCCCCCACTTTGTTGAAGCAGTAAAATCTGCACATGTATTGTTGTTCAGGTGTCTTATAGCTTACTGACCCCCCTCCTCCCTTAATGTCTTGCCTCCTCAGCTATTGTTGGCACTGGTTATATTTAATAATTAGACAGCCCTACCATGGGCTGTTCTGGATGGACCCGATTTTTCAAAAGCATTTACATGCTTAAAATCGGGATAACATGTGTAAATGCACTTTTCTGCTGTAAGTGGGGCTTTTGAAAATTGCTACAATACATGCCAAGGAATGGGCCATAGGATTTACCCATGTAAGTGCACATACATGGGTTAATGACTTTTGAAAATTGCTACAATAGTTTCATCTCTGCACGTAATTCCCTTTGAAAAGTACCCCCTATGGCTGTATCTATTTATTGTCCCACATTATGCGAACATTGTAGACGTGCTAAAGGATGGAGGGAAGTTCTCGCTTTTAAACCGAGGAATCTTTTTAGCAGCTCCTCGGCTTCCTTTTGTGTGACTCTTAGCGCAGGTTCCAGGCATAAATCCATGGCTCTAAAACTAGTCCTTGAAAGATGCTACGGAGATGTATCTGCAGTCTACAAGAGGACGAAGGAGGTTGGGGGGAGCGGAGAGAGTGAAGCAGAGAACAGAGTCGCATTGGAAGGAACTGCAGCGGGGAGGAGGGGAAAAAAAGCTTTAAAAAAAAAAAATCCACTCCTCCCCTCCCGATCTAGCTCTTCAGCAAAACTGACCTTTTTGTCTCTTGTTCTGCTTGCTGAATGCAATAAAGCTATTCACAGGCCGCACAGGCCCCTCGTGCACATGCTTGAATGGGAGGCGTTGCTATGATACGGGCTTGCGGAGAAATTTCTGCGCTATGCAAACCACCTCGCCCTCTACAGACTCCCTCCCTCCCTCCCCTCCAAAAAAAAAAAACAAACAACAACCAGGGAAAGTTAAAGGCAGCTGATGAGATTAACTCCTGTTTGAATTACAATGAGATAAATGTCATTCTTCCCTCTTTCAACACAAATGCACATTCATGCATTTATCTTATTACCGTGGAAAGCAAGAGGGTAGCGGGGTGATAGGAGAGAGGGGAAGTAGTCTGCAGTATCTTGGACAACATGAAATCTGCTTAAAGGGCCACTTGTGAGCCGACTGAATGCCCTGTAGGTTACGTTGCGTTATACTTCTGTGTTTGAATTCCCATTAAATAAGGCTGGGCATATGGGAAGGTGCTGCTGATGGGCAAATGGCAGCCTCCATCTGCATCTAGGGAGTTCAGCAGGGTGGGTGCTCACTGTGAAGTTGGCGTTTTTCACACCGATTTTGGACTTTTTGCGACTAGAAAAGTAACCAGATCTGTTAGTTAAAATGTGTAACCTATCATTTAAAATCATCCATTTTACCTGAAGACGAGGGTAGCCAAAGAAACCCCAATATTTAAAAAGGGCTCCAGGGGTGATCCAGGAAACTATAGACCAGTGAGCCTGACTTCAGTGCCAGGTAAAATAGTGGAAACTATTCTAAAGATCAAAATCGTAGAGCATATAGAAAGACATGGTTTAATGGAAAACAGCCAGTATGGATTTACCCAAAGGGAAGTCTTGCCTCGCAAATCTGTTTTCATTTTTTTGAAGGGGTTAATAAACATGTGGATAAAGGTGAACCAGTAGATGTAGTGTATTTGGATTTTCAGAAGGTGTTTGACAAAGTCCCTCATGAGAGGCTTCTATGAAAACTAAAAAGTCATGGGATAGGAGGCGATGTCCTTTCGTGGATTACAAACTGGTTAAAAGACAGGAAACAGAGAGTAGGATTAAAGTGCAAGGTGATGCATATAGGGAAAAATAACCCATGCTATAATTACACAATGTTGGGTTCCATATTAGGTGCTACAACCCAAGAAAGAGATCTAGGTGTCATAGTGGATAACACATTGAAATCGTCGGTACCGTGTGCTGCGGCAGTCAAAAAAGCAAACAGAATGTTGGGAATTATTAGAAAGGGAATGGTGAATAAAACGGAAAATGTCATAATGCCTCTGTATCGCTCCATGGTGAGACCGCACCTTGAATCCTGTGTACAATTCTGGTCGCCGCATCTCAAAAAAGATATAATTGTGATGGAGAAGGTACAGAGAAGGGCTACCAAAATGATAAGGGGAATGGAACAACTCCCCTATGAGGAAAGACTAAAGAGGTTAGGACGTTTCAGCTTGGAGAAGAGACGACTGAGGGGGGATATGATAGAGGTGTTTAAAATCATGAGAGGTCTAGAACGGGTAGATGTGAATCGGTTATTTACTCTTTCGGATAGTAGAAAGACTAGGGGGCACTCCATGAAGTTAGCATGGGGCACATTTAAAACTAATCGGAGAAAGTTCTTTTTTACTCAACGCACAATTAAACTCTGGAATTTGTTGCCAGAGGATGTGGTTAGTGCAGTTAGTATAGCTGTGTTTAAAAAAGGATTGGATACGTTCTTGGAGGAGAAGTCCATTACCTGCTATTAAGTTCACTTAGAGAATAGCCACTGCCATTAGCAATGGTAACATGGAATAGACTTAGTTTTTGGGTACTTGCCAGGTTCTTATGGCCTGGATTGGCCACTGTTGGAAACAGGATGCTGGGCTTGATGGACCCTTGGTCTGACCCAGTATGGCATTTTCTTATGTTCTTATGGTCAATTTTCTCTGTGGAAAAAGGTAAACAGTGGAGTGCCTCAGGGATCTGTACTTGGACTGGTGCTTTTCAATATATATATAAATGATCTGGAAAGGAATAAGACAAGTGAGGTAATCAAATTTGCAGATGATACAAAATTATTCAGAGTAGTTAAATCACAAGCGGATTGTGATAAATTGCAGGAGTACCTTGCGAAACTGGAAGATTGGGCATCCAAATGGCAGATGAAATTTAATGTGGATAAGTGCAAGGTGATGCATATAAGAAAAAATAACCCATGCTGTAGTTACACAATGTTAGGTTCCATATTAGGAGTTACCACCCAGGAAAACAATCTAGGCATCATAGCACATAATACTTTAAAATCGTCGGCTCAGTGTGCTGCAGCAGTAAAAAAAAACCAAAAAAAAAACAATGTTAGGAATTATTAGGAAGGGAATGGTGAATAAAATGGAAAATGTCATAATGCCTCTATATCGCTCCAAGGTGAGACTGCACCTTGAATACTGTGTACAATTCTGGTCACCGCATCTCAAAAAAGATATAGTTGCACTGGAGAAGGTACAGAGAAGGGAAACCAAAATGATAAAGGGGTTGGAACAGCTCCCCTGTGAGGAAAGGCTAAAGAAGTTAGGGGTGTTCAGCTTGGAGAAGAGACGGCTAAGGGGTGATATGATAGAGATGTTTAAAATCATGAGAGGTCTAGAACAGATAAATGTGAAATCAGTTATTTACTCTTTTGGATAATAGAAGGAATAGGAGGCACTCCATCAAGTTAGCAAGTAGCACATTTAAAATTAATCGAAGACAATTTTGTTTTCACTCAGCGCACAATTAAGCTCTGGAATTTATTGCCAGAGGATGTAGTTAAGGCAGTTAGTGTAGTTGAGTTTCAAAAAGGTTTAGATAAGTTCTTGGAGAAGTCCATTAACTGTTATTAATTGAGTTGACTTAGAGAATAGTCTCTGCTATAACTGGCATCAGTAGCATGGGATCTACTTAGTGTTTGGGTACTTGCCAGGTACTTGTAGCCTGGATTGGCCACTGTTGGAAACAGGATGCTCTGCTTGATGGACCCTTGGTCTGACCCAGTATGGAAACATCTTTATGGATATCTCATTGCTTAATGTAAGAACTAAGTTCCAATCTAACTCCAAAGTTGCCAAGAGCTGGATGAATACAGAGATGGACACCTCTAGAACTGGAGGGCTCAGGGGATGGGTATAGGGATACAGAGCCTGTCGCCTCTAGGACTGGAGGGCTCAGGGGATACGATACATATCCTACAATCTTAGTAGTGTAAATATAATCTTTGAAATTAGGAGAAGTGTTTCATGTAGAGAGTTTTTTCTGTGGGATTGATGATCTCAGGATAGTGTGCAGTAGACAAGTTCCATGTAATAAATGCTTGATAGGAGAACCTAAGACACAACAGGAAGAGCAAAGGAAGGAATGGGAGACCATCCCTGATTCAGATAAGAACATAAGAACAGTAATAACAGTAAAACAAAATTACAAAGCACAGAAAGGATAAAGACAGTTCCCGGGTACTGGGGATGTGCAGTTTTGTCTCTGGTCAGATCACGCTCTACATTTGGCTGCTGTAGCTGCTGTATCTCCTGTTTCCCCCAGGATTGCACGGAGTATTTCCTGCTCATTCTTTTGTGGGAAGCTTGCTGTTTTGGCTAGGGATTTAGTTTCACAATAGTATGCGCACTAATAGGTTTCGTTCGTGTTAATCTTACTGCATGCTAAAGCAAATATTGGGGCCGATGCAATAAAGTGTGCCCGGGTTTACGTGTGGTTGGAGGCGCATTTTGGACGTGCTAGATTAGCACCCGATGCAGTAAGGAGATTAGCGCATCGAAACGCACGCCCAAGCAAATACGTAGCCGACAAAGCCCATCACATGTAAATTCCATGTGGATGAGACTATTAGCTATTACCCAGATGCAAAAATTTGCTGGGTGCTCAACGCACACTTTTTAACGCAGCAAAATTAACTCCAGCCCTGGAGGTGGCATTAAGTCAATCCATGAATCAAGGACTCGTGAGAAATTTAAATAAATGATTCTCTGTGGTTCCTCCTACTTAGTATTATTGTGACACTTAAATGTACTGCTTGCGGTGTAGAAAAATAAATGTATTTTGGCTCGATTTAAAAAAAAAAAAAAATCTTCTGGACGTACAATTTCGACACCCATAGCAAAGGGCGCTTAGCTATGGGCGTCTTCAGCAACCTCAGCAAACTCGGCCAGAAGAAGCGGGATAAAAAAACAGACGCTCGTATTGAACGCCTTTTGCGATCGTGGGCGCCCAATGCATTTGAGCTCTAGGGATGCACAAATCTCCCCTAGCGCGCCGGCCCCTCATTTAGATACGGCATCGGGTGCCCAGGTGATGTGGCTGCGCGTGCATTTGGAAAACAGGCGCTCGATTTGAGCGCTTGTCTTCAATACGTGTTTTATTGCATTAGCCCCATTGTGTGCTGTTTTCAAGAGAATGCGCACTGTCGCGGAGCCAGAGGGCGAGATCTTAATGCACTCGGCATTTAACACAAAATATCTTGAATATTGCTTGTTTATTGCTGGTGGTATTTAGAGAGAGAAAAGACCCGAGTCTGCGTTGTGGGCTCTGCAGCTGTCCACTTCAATAGCCAACTGCATAGAGGCTGAGCCAATCGATGGGAGCCATCTGGCCAACCGAAAACTAGATATGGGTAGAAAGCAGGAACATTTTTTTTCTGTCCCTCGCTTAGGAAGCAGGTGAGGAAAAAGCTCCCAACGAAAGTTTTATTCCAGCTTCTCACGTGAGGACAATTACGTTCGTTTGCCACCGTTTTGCGAGAGGTAATTAATGCAGATACCTCTGTCCCTTCCCGCCAGTGAAGTTAAGAGACTTTTGTGTAGCAAAGAGGGAGGTGGGTTTTGAACCTGGGTCTTGCAGTACAACTGAGGTGGCACTTTTTTTTTTTTGTAACCTATCCCGTTTTGCAGCCAGCTGCTTCCCCTCGAGATTTGCCAGAGCTTGGGGCAGTTCTGGTGTCTCTTTTTGGTTTGTTTGTTTGTTTTTTTGTTTTTTTTTTCTTTTTCATGGAATTTTTAGCTCCATAGATCTTGACCACCTTCCTTTTGTCTTTTCAAGTCTTAAGCAGTTTATGTTTAAAAGCGAAAGCACTAATGTCTTCTGATTTAGTTATTTTTGCTCTTTCTTGGGATTTAAAATGTAAGCTGCCATGATGTTTGCCACCACATCCCGTTGTCTGTAAAACCCGCCTTCCCGGCGTCAGCTCTTCAGCTGTCCCTGTTGGCATTCAGGCTTTACGTGCCTGTGTGGGGTTCCTGCTCCCCTCTCACCATTACTTTTGTTAACTTTAAGTCTGAAGTCCTTCTTGGAACATCTCGCACCTCCCTACCTGGCTCCGCTTCGGGGCAGGTTGTGTGTGTGTGTGTGAAGCTGAACCAGCTCCTGGCTGCCTGTTTTTTGTAACCTAGTAGGTGATGGCAGAGAAAGCCCAGCTGAGACCCATCCTGTCTGTCCAGTTATTCCTGTCCACCCTGTTAAGGATTGATTTTATTAGTTTTATTCTATTTGGTTGACTGCCCTTCAATCGCGACAAAAATATACATTAAAATATCAAAACACTACAGACTGGGGCATCAGTCTACCAAAACTGGTTAACCTATACCGATTACGACTCGTAAGCTTGTAAAAAGAACCAGGCTTTAAAATATGTGCGAAATTGTTAAAGAATTGTATTCCTTTTTGATCTCTAATGATCGATATCTCGGCTTTCGAAGCCTGGCTGCTGGTAGGATATTGCTCCTTATCCAAGTTTTTGTTTGACACACTCTATCATCCATACAAGATCCCACGCTTCTCCCTTCTGCCCTCCCCCAATGTCTTACCTCTTAAGTTTAGGAATAATCTAAACAGCTGCCCAAACTAGTGAGACTGTGCCACTAGCATACGGTTGCCTAGGTCACCATGGCCTTGCTGGACAGTACCCGACCACCACCAGCCTGCCGGCGTTGACCTGCTTGGTTTCTGGGGAGTTGTGGCCTGTTTTGGTTCCCGCCTGGCTTACCCGGTGGCCTGCAGAGCCTGTCAGCTTTTATCCACATCTTGTTTTCTTGTCTGTTTCGGGTTTTGGGGGTTTTTTTGCCTCTTTCCAACGGTCCACAGCATCTTCCCCTCACCAGCAGGGGGCGCCGGAAAGCGAGTTCCCGGAAACTCAACCATCAAGAAGAGCTTTTCCATCTGGAGCCTCCCTCTCACTCTCCTCCCTGCTTCCTTCACCCCCAGCCCTCCCCTTCTCTCGTCCTCTTCGTTGATCCTTACTTTAGAAATCTGAGAAAACCAAAGAATTTCTGTACGCAGGAGCCCCTAGTGACAGTTACGGTCCTGGAGTGACAGGACGTGTTCGAGCTTGCCACTCCTGTTGAGAACGCTTCATGCAGAATTACATCGGTAATATTCCTTCCAGGGTTTTATATCTGTGAACGTTCCTATAGTTCATTGCATGAGCGCCTAGGTCAGGGGGGCAGAGGGACACAGAGGGTAAGAGAATGTGGTGGGGAGTTTGGGGCAGTAGAGTGATTTTGAGGAGAGCAGCAAAAGAGCGGAAGAAGCTCGGTTTCCAGGGGGGAAAGACTTGGCCTAGTCCGATCAGGGCTTTATAAATGGCGTTGTCCCAGATCATCCATAGGCCCTTGTGTTCTGAATCCAGGCAGAGGATCTGGAAATAGTAAGGGCTAATGGAATGGGGCCCGGTCCTCATTCCCGACACTGGCTGCGACCTCAGGCAAGTGATTTTATTCCATCACCCCCCTCCCTCCGTGGCTTCGGGGACACCCTAGGCGTGCTAGCAGCCATGAACGTAGCAAGGCTTGATCTGTTCCCAACAACCTGGAGTCCTCCAGTGGCCCTGGAAAAAAACGGTCAAAGCGAAGGGAGGCGGGGAGTCCGATTTATCAGAGAATGGATGCATCCTGTAGGTGCCGACTGTACGGTACCCAGCAACCGATGGGAGGAAAAGGGTTTGCAGGGGAGCAGGCTTCCCGCTATCCATGCTGGATTCTGAAAAATATGTATTTTTTTTAGCTTCACTCTGCCTGAATGCTCATAAAATCAGTGAGACTGCCGAGTAGCTAGGGAAGTTGGCCCTGAGGGATTTAAGTCTTCGAGGCCTCCTTTTACAAATAAATGCAGGAAAGATTACAGGCCCTTTTATCATGGCATTTCCGGAGTTCCTGTCTTTCTGTTTATTAACTGGAAGAGGGAGAGAGTTGTTGCTTTACTTTCACAACAGCCGGTGAGAGGAGGGTTTGGAGTAAGAGGTCCTTTAAAGGGGCGTGGCATGGCCTGGCACTGAAGCAGCATTTTTAGCACTGCCAAAAAAAAAAAAAAAAAGAAAGAAATGATCTTTGGGTTGCGGTGTACTTTGATTTCGGAGCCGAGCCGTGCTATGTGAGCATCTGCTGCAGCCATGTTTAACATGCGTGCTGAGGACAGATGTGACACCAGATGTGCCCTGCTCTCAGCAGAGGGTGGTGCCCAGTCCTGGCAGCTGTATTCGGTGTTGCAGAAAACTGGATTCTCCACAGGCCGTGATAACTGTTATTGGATCAGCATGCGGCGGCAGGACCCGAGAGGAGACGGCAGAGGCTGGGGGGACCAGGAGCGACTGTTTGGGCTGAAGAAGATGGGACTAGTTGGCTGGAGGGGGGGAGAGGAAAAAACTGAAACTGTAAATAAAAATGGAAAAAAAACAAAAAAGCTATAAAGATTAGAATTCCCCGTCTCCTGTCTGGGGCCTCGCTATGAAAAAAGATTTCCTGCTCTCGGATGTAATAATTATGCAGAGGCAATGCTGGCCGTGAGCTTCTGGGACCCTGGCAGGACATTGGGTGTGTAGTATTGAAGCTATAGCTCTTTCGTCCATACCTGGCAACCGCCAAATTTTATTAATAAACTAAAATCTGGGAGACTGGTAACTCTACCGGGATAACTTTCGTTGGCACAGTCAGTGGACCGCAGCCGGTTCTGCGTTCAGCTTTAAGGCATCCAGATCAAGCTATCCGGATAACTGTAGGATGGCTCTCCCGCACGACCAGACTTACCCGGATGGCGCTGACTAGCGGTGGTTTGAGTTCCACCCTGGAACTTAAACCTCCCCAGGCTAAAAATGTACCCGAACAAAAGTAGCATTGGGAAAAAGTTAACATCCCACTGTCCAGCTAAATCCAATCCACCCTGCACATCTGGGGATCACCTCTCTCTCTTTCCATTCCTCCTCCTCCACCTCAAAAAAAAAAAAAAAAAAGCAGCCCAGCACCAGCTCCAGACCTCCTGATTATTTTTCAGTGAAGCTCTGAAACGCTGTTCCTTGGGAGAATGAATTAATCAGCCGACAAGCCAATTTAAATCAATTTATGCACATTTACATCTTGTCAAAGAACTGTACTTTTTTTTCCCCCTTATTATTTAAATGCTGCCCTCCCTCTGTAATTTGTACCTTTGGGAAAGCAGGAGCAAACTTTCTGGCTGATGTAAGCAATTAGGTTGGTTATTTGATATTTAGGTATTTCCTGTTTTTCTTGTTTAGGAATTGCAATGGGGCTTTTTTTCCCTGTCTCTCTGACTCCATGTGCGTTCATGCCTCTATCCTGCGTTCTGAAGGCATAGGCGTCGGAGATGCTGTGTCTGTGTGTCCAACGACTAACTTTATTTGGTTTGGTGTCTTAACCGCACCAGATGTTCAGGGACTGGGGGGAGGGGGGGTGTCACAGGAGGATCTGGACAGGGCTTTGTTTTTGAATAGAAGCGCATGCATGGGCTGTGCACGTGCACATCTGGAAAGAAGGCTTTCCTTAGTTCCCGGTGGAACCTCTCATTTTTAAACCCCAGGTAATACGAGCCCCCAGCTTCTCCCCCCAAACTCCAAGGCACCTGTTCTCCTCTTTGAGAAAAGTTGCAGAATTGTCTCTGTGCAATTTTATATTTATATTTTCTTTTTTTTTTGAACAGCAGTTTGATGTGTAGACTCACCCTGGGTTCTTCCATTAGAGATGCACTAAAAAGGCACAAGATGTGCTTAGAGACATTCTGGGCTGCTGATTTTTGGGTTTGCTTTAAGGGTACCTGTTGCCCGAGGTTTGTTTCTGCTTCTGGTGCTCCTGTCCACCCCCAGCTTTGCCAGAGGCTCCAGCAGTGGATTCGAGGTTCAACGCTGGCAGTTTGTGGCTTGCTTCCAGAGCATTGCCATGTTATCTGTTTCAGGAGGGGAGGGTATACTTTTGCAGTAGAAATTCACTGTAATGGGGTGGCCCGTCTGGGAAAGGGAAATAGCGTCATTAGGGCTGCTCCCTGGCCCTCTCATAGCGTTGGGGGTGGGAGATGATGATTAGAGAGGGCCTGCACAGGAGGATTGGGCAAGGCATCCAGCCCAGGTGGGTTTAAAACTAGGGTTTGGACAAGATCCTGGAGGAAAAATCCATAAACAGTAGGTGGGCTCAGGGAAAGCCAGCGCAACCCTGGGATACAGCAACAAGGAATGGACCTACTCTTTGGGATCCTGCTGAGTATGTGTGACCTGGACTAGGCATTGTCTGAGACAGGATGCTGGGCTTGATAGACCTTTTGGTTTGACCCAGCATGGTGCATCTTATGCTCGTATGTTCTTAAGGTATGCTGTAGCACTACACAATAGCGCTATAACCCCTTGCTGCTCTGCATTTTTTAGCTGGCTGAGTTGGTGCACTTTCCAGGGGAAGCACACAATCTGGATATGCATCCCCCACAACACCCAGGCTCCACCCACATTTCATGCAAAAGTAAATAGTTGTGAAAGCAAGTGAGGCACAGCCGCTGCTGCAGGACCCGCCCCTTGGAGAAAATGAGAACTTAAAATCGCATGGGGCACGGAGCATTTCATATTTGCATGACTAACGCACACTTATTTCCTGTTTAATCCCAACTGCCTGGGAGCGCAGGGCACACCCGGTCCTACCTTGGTGTGGAATTTCTCTAGCTGTCCTGCTGAGAGGCTTCAGAGCCACAGAGCACTCTGAGACCACCGGCGCTGGCTACTTGGAATCATCTGCCAGCAGACAATGCTAAAGCATAAGAGTTTCATAAAATGCATGCGGCAGCATATAGGCATGTATATGGCTGCAAACAGATTTACGCTAGTATTTTATAACTCGTGCATATTATAAAAATATGCGTATGTTTACCTCGGCACATATGCAAGCATGTGAGCTTGCGCGTGAATACAAGCAATGCATTGACACAGTATCTGTTAAATGTTAGGGATGTGCGTCCGTTGCTCCATTTGTTTGATTAATCTTATCAGTACGCATGTATCGGATGAATACGAACATGAATGTTGTGCACGTATGTACACGCCGAGTACATATGCACACACTATTCGTTTCGGTGCGCCCACTATCTGTCAGATATGCGCGTACTGCTGCAACGAATGGAGCAACAAATGCACATGCCTATTAAATGTTTATTGTGTACTGTTGGCTGGGTGGGCAGTCTGGGTGAACTAGGGAAAGTTCAGGCTGAAGAATCAGGAGGGTCTTGATGACTTGGAGGAGGACTGGTGGACTGATTGATAAAACGCACATATATTTTTAAAATAGGTGGGTAAAGCTTGCGCGTTTAATACAGTGAGATCACTTATGCCAGATTATTAGCAGGTATAAAATTATGGGACCAAGCTGGAAAATATACGTGTCTTAACATAGCAACTTATGAACATAACTGTTAGCCCCACCTGTGAACGCCTCTAGACCATCCCCCTTTTTTTTTTTTGTGCATATGTGTGCGAAAGTAAAAATGCACATGCATTTTTTTACCTTTATAAAATACAGAATATGTAAGTAGAGGCTATGGGGCGTGCATATGTAAATTTGTTATGTATGTAACTTTTTGAAAATTCATCCCCTAGTGTATCAGTTTTGAAAGTGGGGGATGCAGGTGTTCTAGTCTTCTTCCCTTGGTACGAACATGGAATTCACACCCAATGAAGCAAGCTCTTCTTGATGGGTTTCCAGACATTTGTGATGTCATGCAACACAAACCTTGAGGGACAGGACCATCCTCTGGCAAACATGTACAGGGGGCATCAAAGGATACCACTGCCCTGGTTCACTTGATTACACACGATGAACTCAAACTCTCTACTTTGGATCTACAAATCTTGTCTAGAAGTAATTTTAATAATCGTGGCCTTGCTTGAAGTGCAGTCTAAAAATAAAAAGCCATTGGCAAGCCAGTGTTTAGAAGTTATTGGGTAGCTGAGTACTGCCCAGTAATAATCTGTAAATCACTATTTTCAGAATGGCAGCTCAAAAGCTTTGGGTGGAGCTTGAGCTCTTTTCCAGAACTGCCCCTCTTCCCCTTCAGCTTCTGTTGTTGCCCATCAGCCTCCTCTTTCCCTTCCAGCCTAGACCCGCTGACATGCAGTACAGGAAGCTGGGTGCGAGAGGAGGGGGGGGGGGGGCAGTTAGTAGCTGAGGGTACTCAGTTGCCACAGTTGTGGTCCCTGGAGGAGTCTGAACCCCCAGGACTTGTGCCATGTTTGTCAGGTAGCCTCGCCGGATCATTACCGCCTCTTAGGTTTTCGCGTATGCGCTTGCACAAACACACACAGCCGTGGCTGGACATTTTTATGCCCACGTGCCAAGAACACGATGAGGTTCATTTCTCTCCAGGATTTAGTTCTTCTGCGGGCTGGAGATATTCAGGTGACTTTTCTGTAGAAGGGGAGAACTGAGATGACATATGCTGTGGTGGTAATTGCAGACTCCTTTTTCAGGATTATTTTTTTTTTGCATCTTGTGTGCCTTGCATCTGAGCTATAGTCTGCATGGAGACCCTGCTCACCCCACCCCATTTCCAGGCAAGGAGATTGTCTTCCCAGGGCAGCTGAATTGTGGTGGACACTCAGGGGCCCCTACAGATGGGGGGGTGGGGGACGGCGAGGAACGGTAAAATTATTTTCCAATTTATTTGCGGAATAGTTAGAGATGCCATAAAATTCCCCAGTGTGGGAGATTAACCCTGATTCCGTTCCTGATATGACACGGATTTTAAAGGCATGCAACGCTTTCTCCCATAAGGACCTAGGGCCATAATTGGCTGTTATGAATTATTCAGACTGGTGCCCCAGATGTTGAGCAGTGCTCCTCAGCAGTTTCCTTTTAGTGAGCCCTGTTCCCCCCCCCCCGGCAGCCGAGTCTGAAGGGCCCTGGTTCACATCCCCGCCCCAAAGCAGAATGGAAAACCAGGGGCTTTAATGATTTTTGCACGCGTCAGCATACAACTCCCCAGCCCTTCTCGCCCCCATCTAATTAGGCTTCCCTGTTTTTCATTCTGGTCTTCGTTTCGTTCCTGAAGAGATTTTAATGTACCGAAAAGTTCAGAGTTGTATTTTGGAGAGGATCCTATTCGGCCACTCCCACACCATCCTAAATCGAAGCATCTTGGGACGCTGCTGGGTAGGTAATCATCAGAGCCTCCTACAGGTGTGTTGCTAAGATTTGTGAGGCATGAATACAGCACGGACAGCTGAAGAGCGGATCTTCCTCAGAGCCCAGTGCAGGCATGACGGTGATGCGCGTAAAGCAGGAAGACAGCACAGAAAGCTGAAAAATTCATCTTCCTCAGAGCCCCATGCAGGCACAGCACAGACATCTGAGAAGCCATTCTCCGTGAGGGCCTCGTGCAGGCGTCCTGCTGATTCATGTAAAGCATGAAGACTGCATGGAGCATTAGAATAGAGTCTGATGGGGGAGGGGCTTTTAATATATTTCAAACCAAGCAATATTGCCATAATTAAAAGTGCATACTTTTTTATTCCAAAAACAAAATGCAGAGAAACATGTCAGCCACAGTGTATTAAGAGCACAAAGAAGAGAGATTGTGGATTCTGGCTTGGAGAGGAAGCTGGGGGGTTTGAGGTGATTCAGTCGGTGGAGCTGCCTTTGTGGTGCAGAAGGCAGATGTCAGCATTATTGTTTCAGCCTCCTTTCCATCGCCTCCTGCCCCCAATCTCTTTTTGCTACTGCAGAATAGCTTCAAGGGGAGAAAGGTGTTTTCGCTGAAGCTGGGGATGCAGCTAAACAGGGACCTGCGGCGTCAGCTGGCTTTTATTTTTAAAAATGAAAAAAAAAACAACCCACCATTTTTTTTTTTTGTTGCATAGTTTGACTGCATAGTTCCCCTTGTTGCTGCTTCTATCGCACAGATGATTACAGGCCAAGCAGAGGCAGCGGTTTTACAGAGTGGCGATGTGCTTCTTCTCTCCCTCGCCCCGTGCTCAGATTTCGGGAACTATTTTGCACTGTCTGATGTGGCCCACCCTAACGTACCATTTCAACATCAGACAGGGGCCAAAACACCAAACTCTGACGGGGGTGTGTGAGTGTGTCTGAGAGCGAGGGTTAGGGATCTGCTTTTAAACTGCAAGAGAAATCCCACAGTCCAAAGCCACAGGCTCCAGTTCAAACACTGCTGCTTTTCCTTAACTTTAATGCAGGAAATGTGGTGGCAGGCTCTGTTTTGAGTCTCCCCACCCCTGCCCTTAAGCTCACCCCTTTGAAAAAAAAAAGCCACAGCATTGAATTTGTCCTATTGGACATCACCAGCGGTATTCATGTAAATGCTGATGAAGTGGGTGACTCATCCTTGGCCATAGTAGATCAGTCTCTTGATACAGTGCCTAGGGAATATCGGTATGGAAGAGATGGCCCTGAGACGGTTTGAATCCTTTCTGTCCAAAGAACTCAATCAATCAGACGGGCCAACGAACAATCCACGTCTTAAAAACCTCCTTTGTGACAGTACCGCAAGGCTCTGCTCTGTCCCCCAGTTCTCTTCAACATCTGTCTACGTCTCATCTGTGATTGGATTCTACCCTTTTACATCAAATGCCACCTGTTTGCATCCAACTTTGTGTTTTAAACTTGGATCCAATCAAGCCTCTCCCGTGGCCACTCTCAGAAACTGTCTGACAGTAGTAGCCCAGTGGCTCAGCAATCACAAACTCAAACTCAACCCCTCCAAATCCGAACTCCTTTGACTAAGCTGCAAGTCACCCACTACGGTCGATACGCTCCCTATCTGGATCCTTGTTCCAACATTGGGAGTGGAGGAGTAGCCTAGTGGTTGGAGCAGCAGGTTATGAACCAGGAGACCACGATTTGAGTCCCGCTGTCGCTCCATGTGACCTTGGGCAAGTCACTTTACCTTCCATTGCCTCAGGTACAAATATACAGTACAGTGTGCTCCAGTGGCGCGCACTGTTAACCTGTGTTTTTAACGAGCTAGCTTTACCCCTTATTCAGTAAGGGGTAATAGCGCGTCAAACGCGCATCCAACCCCCCTGAAACTAATAGCGCCTGCAACATGCAAATGCATGTTGATGGCCCTATTAGGTATTCCCGCGCGATTCAGTAAGTAAAATGTGCAGCCAAGCTGCACATTTTACTTTCAGAAATTAGTGCCTACCCAAAGGCTGGCGTTAATTTCTGCCGGCACTGGGAAAGTGCTTAGAAAAGCTTTTCAGAACACCATATCGCCATGATATTAAGTCGGAGGTCCCAAAAGTTAAAAATAAAAATTTAAAAAAAAAAATTTTAAATCAGCTCGCGGGTTGAAAACCGGATGCTCAATTTTGCCGGTGTCCGGTTTCCGAACCCGTGGCTGTCAGCGGGTTTGAGAACCGACGCCGACAAAATTGAGCGTCGGCTATCAAACTCGCTGACGGCCGCCGCTCCTGTCCAAAAAGAGGCGCTAGGGATGTGCTAGTGTCCCTAGCGCCTCTTTTTACCGCTGGCCCTCATTTGCATGCGGGCCGATACTAAATTGCGCGCACAGGAGAGCGGGCGCTCTCCCGCGACTTTTTCCTTATCGGCCCGTTAGATTGTAAGCCCTCTGGGGATAGGGAAATACCTTCAGTACCTGAATGAAGTGCTGAAAACTGGAATATAAATCTAAATAAATAACCAATCAAAAAACTCTGCATGAAGCCTAGGGGTACAGCTTGATCCCAATCCCAGGTCTGTAAGGTAACAAGACACTCCCTTATGTAACTCCGCCAGATTTGCTAGTTACACCACTGCCCCTTATCATCACAACCTCACTGTGGCTCTCCGTACACTAATTGCCAGTCAATTAGATTACTGCAGCGCTCTACCGCAGTGGCTCTCAAACCGGTCCTCGCGGCAGCTAACGAGTCAGATTTGCAGGCTATCCGCAAGGAATATGCATGAGATGGATTTGCATGTACTGCCTCCACTGTATGCAGCTCTATCTCATGCATATTCCCTGTGGATAGCCTGCAGATCTGACTCGTTAGCTGGGTTCTATGGCCCGGGCTGGGAATCCCTGCTCTGCTGAGTGGTATCTCCCAACCCAGCTTGAAACGGCTACAGCTAGTGAAAAGAAAAACCATGGCAGCTAGAATCCTGGTAGGAGCCAAAATGATTGGATTGCATAAGGCCCCCTGCTTTGCAGGCTACACTGCTGAAACCAGGATTAAAGTTAAAACTCTGCTTTGTCTACAAATGTGTGAACAAACTGGCCCGTGAATACTTTTGTTCTGTCTCCTTGCCTTCTACATCCCTGCTAGGGAGCTCCGCTTCTCACAAAAGGCTGCTTTCTATGCTCCACCATTAGTGCCAACTTGTCAAAACGATTGGGTTGGGGGGGAGGGGGGTTTGCTAACCTGAACTACAGATGGCCCCTCCCTTTGCTCAAGAATTGAGGGTGCTTAAGCACCCAGAGAGCCGGCACCCTCCAACGCTACCAAATTGCACTGCACAAGCCTGAGGGCCTTTAGTTGCTCCGCCCCCCCCCCCCCCCCCAAGATATGGAATAAGGTTCCACAGCAGGGATCAAGCTACAATGCTTTCCGGAAAAATAGCAAAGGCCTTTCCTCGGGTCATCTCAGTAGGAAGAACTCAGCTTCCCTTCCCCAGGACTTCATCTGGTATAATGACAAATTGCTAACCAGTAGACCTGTTCATATATTTGTGAATCCTTCATTTGATTGCCTCTGACAAAAAGCATTATATCAAATGTTTGTAAATAAAACCCCGTTGTCTTGCTATTCTCTGCTTTTTTTGCTTTCCCGAATTTCGTAGGGAAATCGTACGCTTCCGTGCTCTCATGGTCAGGTGGATGGGGTCCTAACTGTGGGCCCTGCTCAGGGCTGGAAAAAATCCAGGTGCCAGGTCACTCAGGGGGGCCCAGACCTCCGTGCCTGGCGCCTCCGGAAGGGAGCGGTGATGGAAAAAACTTGGGCCACTGAGAGGGGGGACGGAGCTGGGAGAAGCAGAGGCCGCCCAGACCTGGCCGGAAAAAGGAGCCGGGATTTCTTGCTGGCAAGGGGAACCGGTGCGGGTAAATTCGTTGGCCACTGGGGCCAGAAAGAAGAGCAGCAGGCCGGGTGGGAAGCATCAGTGTCGGGAGGGGGCTGTTATAAAATGACACCTTCCCCCCCCCCCCCCTTAAGGGGTCATGAGGCATTTATACAGCCAAAAGTGGGCTTTAGCCAAGTAGATGACCTTTTACCCGTGTGCCTGCCCGACATGCGGAAAAATTTGCGAGCATCAATTCCCCTGGGCTGAGCGGGGGCAGCTTTTGCATTTTCACAAGCTCTGTGGGCAAGATTTCCCTGGAAGAGAAGAATCTGCAGAGAATTTAGTAGGGGGTAATCATGTGTTGCAACATTTTTAATTTTTTAAATTTAGATGGACTGTTTCTTTGAAATTTTCTGGTGGGGAAGGAGGTATTTTGTAATTGTTGTAATTTTTGAGGGAGAATTGGTGATTTTTCTTATGTAAATGGTCTGTTTTAACAATTCCAGGGCTTCCCAAACCTGTCCTGGGGACCCCACAGCCAGTCGGGTTTTCAGGATACCCATCATGAATATTTTCATATGCAAATGTATCTCATTCATATTCATGGTAGGTATCCTGAAAACCCGACTGGCTGTGGGGTGCCCAGGACAGGTTTGGGAAGCTCTGAATTAGCCCACTTGAAATGCGGTTGAAAGTTACCCCTTGAGAGGGGGCATTTGCAAGGGCAAGTTTAGGAGGGGGGAGGGGGAAGGAAAAGGGAAAAGTACACACGCAGATCATATATATATATATATATATTTATTTATTTATTTTTATGTGGTGGTGGTGGTCTGTGAGGAAATAATCATTAAAAAAAAAAAAAAAAAAGGGGGGCCTACTCAAAAAGCAGATGCCCAGGCCTTTGGGTACTTTGTAACCACGGCAAGTTTTTAGAAGAAAAGTTTGCACCTACTTCCTCTTTCTGAAGACGAGTGCCAAGAGAGGAGTAAGAGGGGCCTGCAGAGGAGCTGGGCCTGCTGCGGCGGTTCTCTCGCTGCCATCCTACGTTCTGCTGACAGGAATTTAGCGAACCACAGCTAAATCTCTTTGGAACTTTTCTTGTATTTTTTTTTTAACAAAAGTTGTATTTCAGGAAACTGAGTGAGTGATTTTTTTTTTTTTCCCATTCTCCCCAGTTCTTCTCCCCCGTGATGCCAGTTTCTTGTATTTCCAGCTCTTAAGTGATTGCTGTTCGCAAGTGACGCTCCATGTCTTCCTTTCCCCTCGCTAACGCGCTGGATATCTGCTGTTACCCACTTCTCCGCCTTACCCTTTTTTCTCCCTTGCAGGCTCCGCGTATTACGACAACGTCCGCCCGCTGGCCTACCCCGACTCGGACGCCGTTCTCATCTGTTTCGACATCAGTCGCCCGGAAACGCTAGACAGCGTGCTGAAAAAGGTTTGCTGTTTTTTCTCTCCTCACCCCCGTGAGTGCAGACCTGGTGATTCTGTGGTCCCAGGGCTCTCGTGTGCTGTGCCTTTTCCAACTGGGAGGGGGAACAGTGAGGTGGGGGGGGGGGGATTGGTGCCAAATCAGGGACTCGTCCCCCCTTGGTTGAGCTGGTATAAGATCCCTATTTAATGTAGGCCTTTGTTCTTTCCCTGCTGTCCCGTGCAGGGGCAGATTTATATGCAGCAGGCCGAGGCATGTGGAGATGAGATCACCCAGCTCTGAGAAAGCCGGAAGATAGGGTTGAAGTGCATAAAACCCCTTCCCTGTTCACCCGTGACAGCTGCTTATCTAATCCTGCCTTAAAATGTTAGGTGTCGGCAGAGCCTTGAGCCAGACTAAAGTTACAGGATGTTCCCAGACCCTGGACCTGTCTCGGCATTACCACATGTGCCCCAGGGCTAATATTTGGAGCTTTCTATCAAAATTTTAAATTGCGTGCAAGAGGACAGCCACATGGTTGGGAGGAGAACAGGGAAAGGGGGGGGGGGGGTGTCAACGACAAGATAAATCTGGAAGGACACTTAGAGGTGGTGGTAGATGTTTGGAACATGGGCTCCCAAAATAGTCAATGTAATAAACTTTAGCTTGCATGTTCAGGCTCTCGTGCGCACAGTAAAATTAGGACGGCCTTAACGTGAACATTAAAGGGGTCCTAGAAGACATTATCGCAAGCATGTAAATATGTGTGCGTCCACGCATGCAAATGAAGGAATGTTATATGCAGATGAGAGGTTGCCAAAACTTGCGCCGTTTATCGAGAGCTCTGCAAATGGCCGCTGTTGAATCCCCCTGCCTCGTTCTGTTGTTAACGTGAGCCCGGTCATTTTACCGAGGGGAAGGTAAATAAGCACGACCGGGCTCGGTTTTCTTCTTGCCTTGACGGCTTCTCTAAGCCTTGTACACGGAGGCCTGGCATCTGGGGACTGCTCTTCAGTGCCGAGGGAAGATCTCCTGCAGTCCAGGAGAGGAAGTCGTCGGAGAACAGAGAAGTCCCAAAAAAAAAAAGTTAAAACCAGTCCAAAAAAAATAAACAGGCCTCAGAGAACTGCCAAGGAGGAATAGTGCAGCCTGCCGGACAGGCTCCAGCTCTGAATCTTCTGCTACTTTTTCCCTTATTGGCAGCTATGGATTCTCTGTGATTATCCCATGCCCTCTTCAACACTTAAGCACAGATAATCCTCAGATGGAAAAAAAGTGGAGAGAGCAGTGGAATTGGTAGCTGGGTGTGACGAAAGCTGCACGTTCTTCCTTTTCCTTTGCAGGCATTTGCATGTCTGTCCCTTACACACATCTCCCCACTAACCTGGAGATTTCCCCTGGGGCAAGGGACTAGCCAGTAGGTCTCCCTAGTCCTTTCTCCATTCCTCTCTCCTACATGAAAAGAGTTTTGGAGGGTAACAGCAAGACAGGGAAGATGCACTTGAGCACTTCAAAAATAAATCTGCCTTTCTTTACATAAGGCAATGTATTTCCACCTAAGAGATCGGCCATAGGACAAAGGCTTTTACTATTATTAGGCCTGGGGGAATTGTGCGCTACTGCGGAGCGCAGAATTTGTGCAGAATTCCTTTCCTGTGCAGAATTTCCGTTTTCTGCCTCAGAATTTGACAAAAATGGAGGAGGCCCTGGTATGCCACAAGCCAAGCCTGTCCTGTTTACGGCAAAGACGAAGCAGACCGGCTGAGAGTGAGGCTGTGTAGAGGTGTGCATGTGTAAGACTGCGAGCCGGGGGGAGAGAGCATATGTGAGGGTGCAGGAGAGAGGGAGCTTGTGTGAGGAGATTGGGAAGGAGTGTGTATAGGTGTGAGAGATTGGGAACTGGTGTATGAAAAAGGGATTGTTTGTAGAGAGTGGGGGATGTTTGTTTGTGAGAAAGAGAGCCTGTATGAAGGGGTGTGTGTGTGTGTGTGTGTGTGTGTGTGTGTGTGTGTGTGAGAGAGAGAGACAGGCAGCCTATATGTATGGGGTGTGTGAGAAGGGAGCCAGTTTGCAGGGGGGCGTGAGAAAGAGTCTTAGGTAGCCTATGTGAGGGTGTATGCGTGAGAGAGAAAGGAAGCCTGTGTGGGTGTGTGTGCAAGAGAGAGGGAGACTGTATGAGGGTGTGTGTGTGAGACAGAGGGAGCCTACGTGAGGGGCAATACTGAGAGAGGGGTCAAACTCTGGGAGTGGAGTTAGAGTGGAAGGGATTGAACCTAAAGGGGGAGGGGAGAGATAGTGGAAGATGGAGGAGTTGGGGGTCTGAGAGGGCAAAGTGAAAGGAGACTGGCCAAAGGGAGTAGGGAGAGAGTGTGGAAGAGATGCTCTTACAGTGAACTTCTAGGGAAATTCTGCTCAAAATATTTAAAACTCTGCAGCTTTAAGAAATAACTTTTTTTTGGATTACATTTTAGATTTGTTACTTAAAGACTGTCATGTATATTATGTTATTCTGACCAATATAAAGAATGCAGAATTTTAAATGTTTTGCACAGAATTCCCCCAGGAGTTTATTATTGACATTGTTAAGGGTAGCCAAAGACGCTTGAGGAGAAGAGCAGTCTGAGCCTCAGAAGATTTTTTTGTTTTTTTCAGTTGCCCAGTTGTTTTGGGCAGAGCTCACGTCTGTGAGCTTTGAGGCCGTGGCAGACGGTGTGGTGCAGCCATTGCGGTGCCCACACCACAGGATAGTGGCAGATTGGAGGAATGGTCAAATGCCGGTGCCGCCCTCAATCAGGGCACCCAGATTCCTGCCCGAGTCCTCCTGTCCCCAACCACATCCATCTGACCACGCTCTTTACTGACACGGAAGATAGAGGGTTGTAAGCATATAGAAACATAGAAATGACGGCAGAAAAAGACCAAAACGGCCCATCCACACTTATTTTCCCATCCTTATCTGTTTCGCCAACCACCAAGTTCAGGGCCCTTGTTGGTAGCAAACTTGCAGTCATGTGCTTCCCTATATAACTCTGCTCTCCCTGTGACCTCCTCTCCAGGAGTATAATGGGTCTCCTGCTTCTTCTCTCCACACTGACTGCGTTTCCCTAAGTAGCAGGCGTACTTATGTAGCCCCTTGGAAGCCCTGCGAGAGGACCGAGCGTGTTCGCTTTACCTTGAGCACACTGTTCAGCCAGTGCGTTTTTGGGTTTCCGTGCACGGGATTAGAATGACCATGTTGTTGCTGACATTTCTTTTTATCTCAAGCATGCCAAGTCGTTTCGCATGACTTGTTAAGTTATTTATTTATTTATTTAATTTTAAGCCCATGCTAAGATTGTTTTTGCTCGTCTCATTGCATAAAACTTTGTCCACAGCCAG
The DNA here is from genome assembly GCF_901001135.1 of Rhinatrema bivittatum. Lineage (NCBI taxonomy): Eukaryota > Metazoa > Chordata > Amphibia > Gymnophiona > Rhinatrematidae > Rhinatrema > Rhinatrema bivittatum. The sequence goes on from NC_042626.1 coordinate 52,797,270, forward strand.
CTGTGCCGAAAGGAGGGGAGGAGGAGTGTTTCTGGACCTTTCTAGAACACATTTCTATGGTTTTGCCACTTGTCTGACTTGTTTTCCTGTATTTGTTTGCTTGGGGGGGGGGGGGGGGCAGAATCTGTCATAACTTCTGAGGAGGTGAACATTTAGAAGTGTTCTTGGCCAGTAGGAGGCAGGATACACTTTGGCTTGGGTAATGGCTGAAATCATCTGAAGCCCTCGGAGGGACCGGAAGCTTCCCTGCGTTACCCCCATGAAGCTAATGGTTCCCAGGTGTTCATTACGCCAGGCCGGCGTCTTTGATCTCCAGCTGGCCCTAGCGGTGAAACCTCTGCAAAGGGCTGTTCTCGCTGCTCCGTACCTCCAACCGTGGAACGGTTAAGGGTAGGGGTAGGCAACCCCACCCGTCCTCAAGTTCCACAGGCCGGTCGGATTTCAAGATATCCACGCTGAATGTCCATGAATGCATTTGCTTGCAAACATATATCTCATGCATGGTCATTGTGGCTTGTGGCACTCAAGGTCCACAGTTCCCTACCCCTGGTTTTTGGGTTAGTAGATGGCGCCGTGTCACTGGGGGGCAGGCTGAGCTGGACTTGTAGTTCTAATCTCCCTAAGACCAGCAGCCACTACAAATCCCATAGATGCAGCGGGGTAAAACCCGGAGCGGCTCAGCTGAGCCCCCTGGCAGATCTGCTCTTTGTAGAGCTCAGCAGGCCAGGATCTTTCCCCCTTCTCTCCGCACACCTTGCCCTCAAACTGCTTTGAGTGTGTGTGTGTGTGTGTGTGTGTGTGTGGGGGGGGGGGGCTTTGAATCCTGGGGCTATGGTTTTCCTTTCCTTCGGCATCACCAGATTCCGAATAGGAGCGGCCCAGCCTGTGCTAGATCTGAAGTAATAAAGTAGCAACAGCGTGGTGCTGCCAGTGATAGCACAGCGCGTGCTCCTTTGGTACATCGGCGCCTTGTCAGTGATGCGGGTGCAGCGTGTGCTCTGTTTCTGTGGTGTTGATGCTTTTTTGGGTGTGTGAGTGTGTGTTCTCGGTGGTGGGAAGAGTCCAGATCTGGGAAACTCGTCAGCCAGGGCCTTGCCAGGCAGTGATCCGTAACTCATTTGGGTGTTTTATTTGCGATTCCCTGCTGGTTTGCAGGAGATTGGGAGTTATCTTCTGATTTGGCTTATCTCTAAGAACTCTTGCTCAGTCCATTCTGCCTCTCGTTTTTTTTTGTTTCTGTTTTAAATTGATTTGCTAATCTTTTTTTTTTTTTTTTAAACAAGCCTTTTAACAGCTTCTTTTCTCTGTCGAGCCTCCAAGGCTACAGAAGCCGTTCAGAGTTGCTCATCTCTGGGTGGCTTGCAGAGGTGTTTCGGCTTGCTAGTGGCCAAAGAGAAATGCCGATTGCCGCAGTCAGAAGGGGAAGCGTCGCCTGAAAGGCTTCTGTGGAAGAATTCTCTCTTAGAAGAAGAGTCTACTTGGAACATTTAAGCCTTTTTTTTCTCTTTTATCCTTCAGCTTATTAATAAAAAAAAAAATATTCCTTTGTAGGATAGAAACCTCCCCCACCCCTCTCAGTAATTACTCTCCAGTGTTTCTGACTTTTCTTCTTTTTTTTTTTTTTTGTGACAAATCTCCTTTGTTCGGTTTCAAGCGAGTCCAGCACAGAGCCTGCAAATAACACTATGCAAATTATTGTTGGTTGTGAGCAACTGAAAAAGAAAAAAAGAAAAAACCCCACGTGAGGCAGCCAAAGTAGTCGCTTGTTTCGGGCCAGGCTGTGCCTTTATGAATAAATTGCATTGTGGGCCCTCTTGGCCTCGCGACCCAAAAAAGTCCGTTGCCAGCCACGGCAATGAAGCGAAGACCCTAATCATTTTTTTTTTTTTTAATTGCGAGGCTGGTTCTGCCGATCGGAAAACGCTTCCGAATTGGGTGGAGGCTGCGAGGCCTGGCCCCCTCCCTCACGCCAGCTTTCTCTCATCGGCTTAAGCAGACAAAGAGCCTTCACATCACCGAGCCAATGACTTCATGTCGGGAAAAGAAATATTTCTGAAAGTTCGGGCGCTGGGAGGTGAGAGGAGGAAAGGGCTGCAGTGTGGAAGGCTGTGTGAAGATTTATCACTCATCTCACCATCCACGGTATAATAGGGCCTATAAATCTGGTAGACTTTATTGACCTGCCAAATCTCCAGTGATCAGCTGGGAATGCTTAAAATTATTTCTTCCCCCCCCCCCCCCCCACTCCAGACAGACCTGATTTACAAAACCGCATTGCTTTTGAAAAAGAGTTCATTGTTTGTTTATATATTTTTAAATCATCCTGGGGATTCTTGTAATGCCTGTATTAGCAGGCATCCCTCATTATCAGTTTCTTTGTTTGTTTTTGTTGAGAAACTTTTGGTCTTTGGCATTAAATCTTCTTGGGTGAGGTTGGGGATGATCCTTCACCATGAAGATCATCCCAAGGCGTGCACCAGCCTCCCGACGACACCTGGGTCCTGGCTTCAGATGCAAAGAATCCTAGGGCTAAAAGAGGCTTTAGAAGATTGTCCTGTCCAGGGCTTCCCAAACATAGGACTTTGGGACCAGGGGCAGCTCTATAACGAGGCAGGGTGAGGCGGCCGCTTCAGGCGGCAGAATTTTGAGGCGGCAAAAAAAATGTCCCCCTCAGAACGCCGCTGTGGCATCTGCCTCACGCTGCCTGCCCCCTGCCTCGCGCTCATACCTGGGACCTCTCCGGATTTGGCCTGGAGGCTCCGGAATGCTGAACGAATTGCTGGGGCTCCGGGCCAGCCCCTGAAAAATCCGGGCACCCTGCTGCAGAAGGCCGGAGGGGAAGAGGGCCCGGAGCAGCGCGCGAGCAAAGGAGAGGAGCTCCCGACTCCTCATTGTGAAGAACCTGAAATCCAGACCTGGCTGAGGGGGAGATTGGTAGGCCCTCCCTCTGTCTCTAAACCACCCCCGGAGAAGATGTTTGTCTAGTCCTCTCGTATATTAAAAAAGAAAAACCAGAAAGCCTCACCCCACATCTGTCTGTCCTCTGTAATTCATGACTTGGCATGCCACAAGAGAAAGCCTTGTTCTCTCCCTGGTGGGGTTCCAAACCTTTGCAGAGTGAGGCCCGGGAGCCTTGTACTCGAGCAGTGCTTTCCCGATAGACACCGATGCACAAGAAACCGAGGGGGGGGGGGGGGCATTGCAGAAAAGAATAATGCAGAAGGGTAAGCGCGCCAGGCCAGAGAGGCACTATGGGGGGGGGGGGGGGGGGGAACGGGCTTCCTGGCCGTTGGACCTACAGTTCAGAACCGGAAGCGGCTGGCAAAGGAGGCCTCTCTGCTCTCGACCGCAAGTGACTAATACAGCAGCAGGCTGGGGTGGGGATGGTGGGAGAAGAAAATGGAAAATGAATGGAGGTGAAGGAAAAGGGGTGGGGGGGAGGAGAGGCTGCCTGAGGAAGGATAAACAGATTACAATAAACAAAAGAAACTGCATTCATTCCTTTCCCTTGTTAAAGCTTTTTTCTCTTTTTAAATATTTATATATTTTCGTTAGCCACCAGCACACTGGAATTAGCAGGCGACGAATTGTCTTAAAATTCAAGATTTTGTGCAAAAAATAAAACAATGCAATTTGTACCCATTTTTTTTTTTTTTAATGCGGTTGTGCCAGATAAGAAATAAGCAGCCAGTGGAAGGTTACCGGAGATGACGAGTTCCCGGCACTCCAGAGGGCCCTGGGGTGCAGCTCCCGGCTTCTGCTCCCAGGGGGCCGCACAGGCCGCATTGGGAGTGGGGAAAGGGCGTCCATTGCGCGACGGCAGCACCTGGTGGACGGACAGGGAATGCACACGTACCAAGGCTCACGGTATCCTGATGTGATGCAGGCGGTTCCGATTGAACCGGAACCCCCGAAAGGAGCAGGTGGGAGGTGCTAGGTCAGAAATCCAAAAAAAATCCATCAGTCCCACGAGTCTCAATTTTACTCGGTTGAATAACACGCTTTTTTTCTTTTTGAAACGTTGAGAAATTCATTGTCCTTCCAGTGGGACCTTAATCAAAAAATACTTTTTTTTTTTTTTTGCACAGAATGGCAAAGCGTCCCGTTCTGACCAAGGCTTATAGAGCTGGGAAGACGTATCTCCAGTTGTCAGTGCCGGGGCATATCTTCCTCAGCTGGGCTGATGGGAGCCCGATGGCAGATGGCTGCTTACCGGTCCAAAATATCGTGCCATCATCCCTGGCAGGCGACTTTACAACCCAACAGGGGAATTATCACGCAGGAAAAACCAAATAAGTGAGCAACAAGGCATCATCGGAGAAGGAGAGGATAACGTAAATTGCAGGTGGAAGGGAAGGCGTCAGAGTCCATCCATCCTGGGCTTGACTTATCGCTCGAAAAAAAAAAAAAAAGAAAAAAGTGTCAGGTGACCTGATTCAAAAAACATATTGGAGACACTAGTATTACATTATTTAATTAAACTTTTACATGGGAACTTAAAAAAACCAAACCCAAACAGCCCTTTAAATGAAGTAGTGAAGGCCTCTGTCTACATCGGACTCTGACTTTCATCTGAAGCAGTAACTCTTGCCAGCAGTCATTCTCTGTTAGTGCCCAAAGCTAGGGGCACTCTTAATGTAGGAGTAGCTCTCTTAAGGAGGCTGTCACATCCAGGTTATCCTCTGGAATGGGCACCAACGGCCTCCTCCTTACACGGGAGGGGGTAATGAATTCTCGAGAGCGAGGTTGGGAGGTGGGGTTTAAGAGTGAGATGTACCATGTCAACATCTCCAGAGCTGATACCTTAGGGAAATCTAGAATATAGCTGGCAGGTGATTTTTTTTTGTTTTTTTTCTTAGTCCCTTGGCGCAGTCTTTGGGGCTCTGGAGACTCTTGTCAATGCTGCTTTTAACGTCTTGAATTTTTTTTTTTTTTTTTTTTGATAACTTCTAATAACTGGCAGCCAGCTTTGTCTTGTTCTGGAACATTATGTGCAAGCATAAAAGAAAGATATTAAGGTGTGGAGGGACTTGTCAGTCAATAATTAGAGAAGCAAATTATAGAGAGTACAAACTGTGACAGCAGGAAAGGACCCAGGTGGGCTGGGAAGCACACAGGTGCGTGATAGTTTGTGGGTCCTTGTTATGTTGGCCCTCCAGAGAATGCCGTCTTCTTCAGGGTCCGTACGACTGTTTGCCCTGTTTGCAAAAGTGCTTGTGTGTGTGTGCGTGTGTGTATTGCATTTAATGTCCGACTGCAAGGTGGAATGACGAAGGCCAGATGAGACCCAGCACCTGTCTTAACTCCCCAGTAATTGGGAGTGTAGTCTTCACTCTTAAACTGCTGTGGCTCTTGGCTGGCATAGGATGCTGGGCGTGGTAGCTTCCCGAAACTCTATAGAACAGAAATAACACTAAACAGTAATTTCCCGATTGTTTAAATTGCAGTAGAGCAGATGTAGGGCAAACCTTTTGACCTTGTGGGTAGCTAAGGCATTGGAGCAAGATATGCAAGAAAAGGGTGAGATCTGTCATGGGAGATTTATCCAGAGCAGTTAGACCCCCATCTGATCTGGGATGGTTTAGGGGCAGAGGAGGCTGCCCCTGGGGGTCCATCCTTTCTCATTTCTCTCCAGTTCTTTAACTTGGTCCCGTATGCCCCTTCTCCTTTTCAAAGCCCTTCCATGCCGGGGACGTGCTGCCGGCTGCGCACGTACCAGGGACCGCTGCGTGCTGGCCCCCCCACGCTGCGGTTTTCTGCGTGGAAGCATTTGGATGAAAAGCTTCTCAAATGATTCTTATTATAATCGGGGACACTTCCGGAGAGCTTAAAATGGCTTTGTAAGACTTGGATCAGGGAGAGATTACGCCACCGGCACCAGGAAAATGATTTCCTGCCTGCACAGGCCACTGCCTATCCCGTAAGCCTTGTGTTTAATAGGGGAAAAGTTTCCGGCTGGTGTGCAGGCTGCAGATTTGCCTCTGTGTCCGGGATTTCCCCCCCTTCCTCAGAGAATTGATCCCCCCAGATCTCTGGTGCCAAATTCAGGCCTCCCTGAATCTTGAAAGAGTGGCTCCCTCATCTGAAACAAGAGAGGTTCCCTCTGCGTTTGCCGTGCTCAGAGGACTTTGGTCACAGATGGAAGCTAGAAGCTTAACTCTGGCAGTCGGTAGCCACCTAGCCTTAAATGGGCGACGTGGACGTGGGCCCCTCCCCCCGAATGGAACAGTCCACGTTTCCTCGTACACCGCACTGAGAGGCCAAAAACCTGAACTTCAGCTGGGCATAATGCTAAGGGATTCTGCAGGGAAGGGGATCTAATACCCGCCCACTTGTGGTTGAGCACTTTGTGCTTGATAGTTTACTCTACTTTTTATCTTCTCTTCTGGAGGGCATCTCACAGGCTCGTTTCCCTGCTCTGATCACGGCATGGGCCAGCGTGGCTTGCAGTCTCCCGCCCCTGCTGGCCTTCACAAACCTCAGGCCGCCTTCTTGGCCCCAAACGAACTCCTGTGCAAGATTAGCGGGCCGGAAGCGGAGTCTGCTTGGGGGAGAAGGAAAAAAAAGATCTCCAGTTGTCCGAGCTCCTCAGCCCGAACAACCTTTTTGAATTCGGCAATTAGCGTGCAGCAGGGGGGGGGTGTTTCCCATAGTTTAAAGGAATTGAATCCCTCCCCTACTCCCTGATCGTGGTCTCTTGGGACCTACTTGATTGAGAGGCTTAGAGGCCTTGCAAGGCAGAGAGCCCACCTAGGGACGCCAGGCTGACCTCTCCCACCGTCCATGAAGTGCTTCGCTGAGCTAATCTCCCCTTTCAGCAGCTGGCTGTCTCTTTTTTGGCCCAGGCAGAGAGGTGTTAGCGGGGTCTGCCTGTTTTGTTTTGTTAACTCCCCGCTTCGGAGGATACTGGTGTGAGCCCGGCTGGAGCTAAGGTTTCACGGAGTACTCGGGAGGCTAATCGATTTGGGGCCGCTGGGATTTTCCACACTTGACCACACACTGCAATGTGAAAAAGTGTTGTGTGTTTGTTTTTTTTTTTTAATTTCTCTAACATCTAGGTTGCTTTCCTTGTAGGGATGGGCTAGCCCACTTAGATCCGGTCACACCCATACACCAGCCCCCACCTGTCAAACCCTGCAGCAGCAGAGTTGTTGATCCCTGGCTTTCTGAGTTCAGCCGCAGGGAAGAACTCAGCCTGAGCTTCCTCCTCCAGTTTCCCCCGTGCGGTGTCTAAAGATGTAGAAAAGGGCTCGTGACCAGTAACCCGAAGGTACAGGCTGAAAGTGGCGAGACTGTTGCGCACATTCACGTGGTGACTTGTACCAGCAGAGAGAGAGAGTTTAACCTGAGTTTTTGGTTTGCTTTGACGGTAAGCTCTTTCCTCCCTGTCCCCAGCTTCTGTCTAACCCAGCCATCACAGTGCCAGACATGGGCCGGGGGGGGGCAGTGATGGGTCTCCACCTCACTCTGCACACCCGAGTCTGGGTCGGTAGGGCATTGCTGTGTGGCCCCCCCCCCCCCTCCCGGAGGTGTCTCCGCTGGCTGGGCCGAGGGATAGAAGTCGGGCCTGGAGAGCGAGTTTGGAGCCTGTGTAGCAGTACATGCCTGCGCTGCCACGGAGCCTGGCCCCCCTTCCCGTGCATCTTTTCCTCCATTTACTGGGCACGGTCTCCCCTCTATCAGCGCTATATTAAAATATAATAATAATTTTTTTTGTACCTACTAGGCGCATTCTAGCTGCTTGCCTGTACGGCTGTGTCGTGTCCGCAGAGCATTAATTCTGGCTTCTATCGATCCGTAATTCCACTGCGGACAACCTGTGGAGGAGTAAACACATTTAAAGGCAATTTAGCATTAGAAGCCATATGTCCTCGGCTTTCATAGTGCCGGCAGGCTACTCATAACCAGCTGTCGAAATGTTAAACCGAAGGCAAGGCTGGACAGGCAGAGCTGTCAGTAGGAAGGTGATTTAGGAGCTGGAGAAAAAGGTGTTTTATGTCCTGTGGGTCTCCTTTGCTCGGGAATAATCTCCCCAAAAGAACTACGGCACAGGTCCCATTTACTGCAAACCTCATTTGTCCAGACGCTCGAGTTGGGGGGATAACCAGGTTCCTTGTCTCTCCATTTTTTTTCCCTTTACCACCTTTTCCCTCGTTTTTATTCCCATAAATTTCCAGGCAGATTTACTTGCGTAAGATCTGGGGAAAAAAAATACAAGCTTTTCGCTAGGTTTTCCAGTTGTGTTTTGTTTTGTAAAGAATTTTTAGATCGATTAGCTGTCGTAGGATACAGTCTGCGGTTGTGCTTCTGAGGAAAATCACTTTTTAAATTTTAAAAGGAGCTGTTTTTCTCCTCCTAGGGCTGTGCAGCATTTTTGATTCTGGCGCTTTCCTTTGCAGTTTTCTGAAGGGTACTGCTGAGGAGAAGGAGATCCCGATGGAGGAGGGGAAGCTCCAGCTGTGTTCTGCCTCTCAAGGGCCCTTGTGTGCAGAGAGGATCCCCTGATGGGCTCCGTGGCCTCTCTGATCTTGGGGCCGGCAGACTGAAACTGATTTTTTTTGTTTTGTTTCTGAGAACATCTTTATTTGCAGGAGCGGTGTGGAGGTGAAGGGGGAAGTGCAGTATCGCTTGATTTCCCTCCAAAATGTATTTCAGAAAACATGTGAAAAAGATGGGATCTTAGCACTCTGAAACTTCAGTTTGCTCAGTACTTATGTTTCTTGCTTCAGTTCCCGCATTGCTTTTAGTTTTTCAAAGCGAGGTAAACTGCAAAGTGAATTTTGTCTCTTTCCTTGATCTGTGGATAAAGGAGGCTCTTTGACACAGTTTTTATATATATTTTTTTCTGACCTAATGAATAGGATTGGAGCTGGGGTTTTTTTTTCCACTTAACCATGACTTGGACAGACTCACGGTGTCCGTATAATATAGGGTATTCCTTTTGCCATTTTAAAAAGAGTATTTCATCTTCAGCAAACTCAAATGTCGACCAAAATGAAATCCCCTCTGGGTATAGAGTGGTAAAATCACTTGAACTGCACATGGAGAAAAATAGCTTTATTTATTTTTTTTATTTTTTTTAAAGAAATGTTTTTGTCTCACCCCTGCAGGGCTCCAACACCTTGCTGAGGATATCACATGTGCATATTTAGTCTTGCAGTCATATGAGAGGGCAGGAGGTTAGGGATCCACCTCTGCACATCTGGAGGAAGGTCCCAAAATGCCAAGGGACTAACTTGTTACTTCAGAGTTATAAAACACTATATGTTAGTGCTGGGAGGGGAATTTCAGCCTGCCCAGTTTTTTTTTTTACTTTCATTTCCAGCACGTGCACTCTCTACCTGGGTCTCCTCAGCTATTTGCAGAAGACACAGACAAAAATCAGCATCAGTCAGGATATTTTTTTTTAAACCTCTGCCAGGTTATTTTGCAGGACTGTATGTAGTGTTCTGTTATGTTGTATAATTTTGTGCGTGCCAACATGAGAGGCTGAGAGCTTAGCAAGCTAGAACTTGAGCTGTGTATATAAAGAATTTTTTTTAGCATTATGCCAGGCCCCTCCCCTTTTCCCACCTGCAGGGACTTGCTCTGTATTGCAGTTGGACTGTTCCACTGTTGTGAAATAGGATGGGGGGGGAGCTATTCCTTCTGCAACTTTTTTTTTTTTTTTTTTTTTGTTTAAAAACTTTTTACATTTTGTAATATACCTGAAAATGAGAAATTGTCTATAATATATTAATGCAGGGGTTCTTAACCCAGCCTTTTGTAACCAGCTAGCCAATCAGGATCACCATGAATATGCATGAGATTAGATTTGCATATAATGGAGGTAGGGTATGCAAATCTGATCTCATGCGTATTCATGGTGGAGATCCGGAAAACCAGACTGGCTAGCTGTGTCCTGAGGACTGGGTTGAGAAACACTGTATCATTGTCTTGTGGGGCAGGATGACCACCTCACCCAGGTCAACCTGAAGAGGTTGCACCAGGCCTGGCTTAGGTCTGCCCCCCCCCCCCCACCCCCCCCCACACACACATTCACCCACTGCGTTGTAAGTTCTGACTTCCCAGAAGGAGAAATATAGGAACTGCATCTCCTTACGACACTAGGGCAGGATCAGGGCCGGTTCAGCCTGTCCGAGTTGACCTGGGTAAAGTGACAAACCTCTTTGCGGGAGGTACTTTATCTTGTTGGACGGGACACCTCCTGCATTTCACCAAGCCTAGCATGGGTAACGCTTTTTGTATAATAAGAGGCAACCTCCCAGAAGGCAGATTAGCTTCCATGTACAGGAGTTATACAAAGTGTTTTACATCTCCTTACCTCTTCCAAGGACATAGATCCCCCAAAAAGACATAAAATGCTGTATGGGAGATCCTTCAGCGGGGGAGGGGGGCCCTCCCTCTAGGTCCGCCCAATGACCACTGGCCCTGGTTTTCTAACTCTAACTCTGGCTTGTTTCTTGGCCTGCAGTGGCAAGGGGAGACTCAGGAGTTCTGTCCCAACGCCAAGGTCGTGCTGGTGGGCTGCAAGTTGGACATGAGGACTGACCTGAACACGCTGCGGGAGCTCTCCAAGCAGAGGCTGATTCCCGTCACTCATGAGCAGGTGAGGTTCCTCTTCTGCCTCTTTCTCTCTCTCTCACTGCATCTTCGCTGCGTCGTAAGAATTAAACCGCGTCAAGAACCGACCGGTCAGTCGGACGCACCGCAAGTTAGAATTGTAAGGCAAATTCACCTATGTTTCTGGAATGGGTTGAGGTCGTGTGTGGGGGTTGTTTTTTTTTTTTTAATGCAGTCAGCGTAGACAAGCGTAACTGGCAATGTCCTGGGAACCTGGAGCCGCCCTGCGCAGCCTCGGATCTTCCAGGAGCGGCCTGGAGGGACTGAGAAGGAAACACACCCGAGGTTAATATCATGGAAGGAAGGTACAGAGGCAGGAAACGGGCTTCGGGTGTTAAGCTGCTGAGCTCTGCAGGCGCTGCTGTGATAATATGCCCAGGGCCCTGGACGTGAAGGCACACTTTGTATTTTTGTAATACTTCCGGCGGAGAAGGGAGCTGCTTGTCGCTGAAGTGTGATCTAACCCGCTAATTAGGAGACTCGCGCGGAGTGCGGCCCTCTTTAATCCGCTGGCATTCCTTGCTAGACATGTAAATAAGAGCGGACTGGCTTCTGGTGGGTTTACAGAAGCTGTGGGTGAAATGTGATGCCAGATAAGGACCATAAGGCCTACCTTGTCAGTTTTAAATTCGCTTCCAGTTTCAGTGCTGTAGATCCCAGTCGATTTTATTTGGCTTTCCTTCTCTTGTTTGCGACCTGTTTCCTCTCCACTGCCTCTCCCGGGAAGCCGCTCCAAGCATCCGCCACTCCTTTTCGTGAAGAAACTACTCCAGAGTCTTCCCTCGCTGAGCCTCGGACCCTAGAATTTCTTTTCCACTAAAGGCTTGCTTCTTTTGCTTTGAGGGTCTCTCTCTCTCTCATCCCCCTGTCTAGGGTATACATCTTTGGCTTCAGGGCCTGTGTGTGCCAGCCCAAGCCTGGATGAACCACTTTGCCTGATCTGGACACTCCATACTAATAGGTTCTGAGTCCTAAATGCTTGTGAAAATTTCTCCAAACTCCCTGGCTTATTTATCATCGGTGATGGACGTAAGTGTTACTAGGCAACAATGTGTTAAGCCCAAGACATCAGGACGTGTTTAAGAAGACAAATTCCATTGTACATCCTGGGATAAGAACATTTTGCATACAGGAAGTTTCTTCACCTGCTCCTTCGTAAAGGGGGCGATGGGATCCGCTCTGTCTAGTGACTATTTCTGTGTTACTAAGCTACATTTTGTCTGGTGCTGTATACCCCAGGCATGGCTGAGATAGGAGCATACTATAAACCCGTAATTTCAGCAAAAAAATACCTCCATCACGTGTAGCGGTAAGAAAAACCCTTGTGGGTTAAGGGGCCACATCCAGAGAGCATGCAAGAGAGCACTGGGCTGAACCCAGGGACTGCACGTCACAGAATAACCCTTCAGACAATGGCACCATCCCAGGGCTGCCGGTCGGCAGGATTGCCCACTCAGTGGCCGCTGCCTGCTTTCAAACCGGGGGCTGGAGTGAAGATAACGGGGCAGAAATGTATCCTTTGCAGTTCCTGTTCAGTACTTTTTTTTTTTTTTTCTTTTTCTCGTCCTCTTTTTAAACTAAAGGGCTTGAGAATACTCAGTAAGAAGTGATGGCCTCTGTTTCTTTAATGAACTGATAGGCAGAAGGCACGGTTGCCATCGGGGTTTTGACGCGTACAGTATTGTTGTAGCTGCCCAGCTGGGTATGGTTACTTCGGATCGCACCAGATGCTTCAGGCCCTGCATATCCAGAACTAAACAGAGCTGTACTCTTGCCGGTTACCCGGTTTTTACAGTTTCGATGGTCTAGTAGGCAGGATACTGATATCGGAGTAGAAAAATACCAAAATAGATCAAAGCAATCCTGCTCACAATGCCAAAAGAAAGCCCAACTTATTGTGAAAGGGACCATGCTAGAGAAAATGCTGACTGCACCTATGCTGTGTGTCTAATGTCTTTTTCATGCATTTGTAATTCTAATCATTGGTCACTGAGCGTCTCCGTGTCCAAAATATGAAACTTTGGTCCATGCAACTAAAAATGCTGTAGGGAAACCTTTATTGATTGAGAGCATCTTCAACCACTCTCCTGTTCTTGTGAACTGACCCAACACTGATTGTGCTTCAACAACATCTGCATTACTACTAGCTGGTCACAGATTCTTCCATGGTAACGTTTTCCACAGATTTTTATTTGAAGTGATATCGTGATGAGCTTCACGCTCACAGAACTCCTGCTTGAAGTAAAGCGCCGGTTGGTATTTTCTTTACAATGGGTCACATTGACAATAAGTTGTTTTTTTTGTTTTGACATCAGCTGATGTATGCGAGTAGGGTTGTTTTCCATCAATTAAAAAAAAAAAAAAAGGCTATTGTCATGTTTTGTCATCCAAGGAAAATTTGATAAGTAACATAAGGTTTGTAACATAACTGCCGATTTTCTGAAGTCGGAGTCCTGCAGTGGCCTCTTGGTGGCTTCCCGCCCCCTAAAATGGTGGAAGTTGCAATTCGTTGTTCCTTAGAGGCCACCAGGTTGGCTGCAAGTCATCAAGAATGGTACAGGCTGAGCCAGGTCAGAAGTTTTTCCTGCCACAACATTTATGGATTTGTAGTCCTTTCTCAGAGTAGTCCTCAGAGATCTGTGGGTGCAGTGGGGTAAATTCAGGACCTCTCCCTGGCTTTGCTGTGCTCTGAAGATCCTGTTATTTTGTAACTGCTGTTTTAATTTCCAAGGAGAGAAGAGAGATTTTAAAGGTTCTTTGTGGCTCCTGTGTCTGGAAATCAGAGTAATGTGGGGGTGCCGTTACACTGTTCACCACCGAAGTCTACGCAATCAATCCTGTTGATACAACAGAAGCATTAATGCAGTATAAATGAGGAGTTAATTCAGAGATTTTTGGGAAAAGGGAACAGGGATGACAAAATGTTGTGTCCAAAATTAAACATGAGGCAGCTTTTAAATCCTAACCACTTTTCTGCAATGTGTATACTTCCTACAGACCCTCGTTTGTCATCCATGCTTGTCTTGACTTGATAGTAAGCTCCATGGAGCAGGGATGTCTCTTATGTGTATCTGGGTAGAACTGCATATGTCTAGGAGCACTTCAAAAATGATAAATTGTGTCCCAACCAAAAGCCCGTGCTCTTACTTGTCTTTTTTATTTATTCATTTTATTTTACTATCTTAAATTCTGCACTCTTCTAAAAAGATTCTGTCCAGGGTGGATCACAAGAACATCAACAAACAAAATACATTTATGCGATAACAATAAAATCAATAATAATTTAAAAAAAAAAAAAAAAATCAGTCAGACATTACATCCAATGTCTGCCTGGTTTATGAAAATCTCTTTCCTTGAACACACGTCTATTGCCTTATTTATATCTGCCTGAGGCCTTAATGAGGTTCTCATGAAGATCTACTATGCAGCTGTCCATGCTGTTTTCATACTTCACATGCCTGCATAGGGCTCTGAAGATCTGCTCTTCAGCTGTCCGTGCTGTATTCTGCTTTAAGGATATCGGTGTGATGCCTGCACCGGGCTCTGCTGAACATCAGCCCAACTGTGCCTTTCAACTTTGAAATGGGTTCATAATAGGGATGTGTATTTGCTTCACCCTAAGGGACAAAAAGGTCAAATGAGGCTATTTTCAGTTCATTCTGAATGGAATAGTCTTTCACAAAAATATCTGAAAATTTTCAGGTACATTTTGGTTAAATAAATAAATAAATAAATAAAATAAAAAGGCCTCCTGGAGGCCCTGCAATCCACTTTTCAGCCTTGGCAGCTGGGGCCTCCTTGGGCCGCTCTCAGTGCTGTCCTATTAAAAAAAAAAAAAAAAATCTGTTCCAGGGCCCCTCCCGCCCAACCCATGGAAATATTTGATGGGGACCTCCTCCCCAGCCCCATTTACCTCTTTCTGTTGGGGCCCTTAAAGCTGCAGAAGGGCAGGAGCAATCCTGCCCTAACTATTGTAGATTTAAAAATGGTGCCTGTCTCGGGTGCAGCCATTGCCATTATTGTTGTAAGGCCGTAATGAAAAACACATTAACTGAACCGAAAAGCAAAACAAAAAAAAGTCCCCGAAACGAAAATAAACAACCCAAAACATTTTTTTTTATTGCGCATCTCTAGTTCATAATGGAACAACTAAGCAGTAGGCATTTCAAAAGCTTTTGCATTAATATATCCTCAGCAAAGGCATAAAAGTTGGACAAAAAAGGGGAGACCTTAAATGATTTTTGATTACATTTGGTCTGTTCCCTTTTTCCTGAAGAAAGTTTGCTAGTATTGTGGCTTTAGTTAACAGGTCTTTTGTGGGTGTGTGTGCGTGTGTATTTACATACACAAAACTTCACATGGTATAAAGATACCTGTTTACTAAAGTTACAATACTAGCAAACTTTCTTTTGGAAAAAGGGAACAGACCAAATTTAATTAAAAAATGCTACCTTTTTTTTGTTTTTCCCCCTCCACTAAAACCTGCAGTAACTTTTGACTGGCCTTCGGATCCTGTTTATAGGAGCATGAGGAGTTTTTCATGTTCACAAGGTTAAGCCAGGCCGCTGAACAGTAGGAAACCTAATGCAGGTTAAGCTCTTGGCCCACGCCATGCTGCTCCCTCCTGCTAGGGAGGGGGGTTGTCTGTAGTGTGTGCATTAAGCTGTCACGGCGGGCTGCATTCGCTTTTAAGTGCCATCACGGCCTGCTTAATCCAGGGGCAGGGGTGATGAGAGGAAGGCCACGGATTGCAACAGCCTGTAATTGGATGCTCAGGCCTTTCAGCACCCTGAAGCAAGGCCTTTCAAGTTTTACAGACCAAGTGACATACAAGGCCTGGATTTAAAGAGGGAGGGGCGGGGAACAAGACGGCTGGTAAAGCGAAGGCTCTGGGCTACTTTTTCTAGGCTCAACCACTGTTACGAACTGAATGGATTGAGAGTTGGGAGGACAGGGTTGGTGGGGGAGAGAAAATTCTGGTTTCCATACATGGATTGCTGACATTTGTGTTCTTTCTTTTTTTTTTTTTTTTTCCTTCATCTGTTTCTCCCCCCCCCCAGGGCAGTATGCTGGCCCGGCAAGTAGGAGCTGTGGCCTACACCGAGTGCTCGTCCAAAGTGTCCGAGAACAGCGTCCGGGATGTGTTCCATGTGACCACGCTGGCATCGGTGAACAGGATCCACAAACACCTGAAGCGCAGCAACTCCAAGAGGGGACTGAAGCGGGTGTCTCAGATGCCCGGCAGGACTGATTTGTTGACGGGCACGGAGATCCGGAAAGATCGGGCCAAGAGCTGCTCTGTAATGTGAAACGCCAAATCGCCAACAAAAACAAAAAGAAAACGGACTGTAAATAATTAGTGTTTTATTGTTCGTTTTGTACAGTGACTGGCGAGGGTGTAGGAACAAAAGGCATCGTGCTGGTTGCTAGGCCAGTGTGTGTATCCAAGGCTTTATTTCACGCTCTAGGCCTGGTTGGGGAAGAAGGCCTTATCTGCAAATGGAGGGAGGGTGTGGGTTGTATATGTGTGTCCCCCCCCTTCACCTCCCCCGCAAGGTGGTTGTGCAGCAGCTGTTGCTAGGCCGGTTGCTTGAGAGAAGAACCAATTGGTTGAGGGCTTATTCAGGTGTTGCCACGCTTGATAGTGAATGGCACCAGGAGTAGAAAATAGGTGGGCATTGATTCTCCTGGAGTTGCGTGTCTCTATATATGTTATGAAATCTTAGGGTTTTTGGTAATGTATCGTGTCATTGGTCTGTTTGCGATCACATGATCACATCAGGAAGACAGCGGGCAATAGTTCAGGTTAATGGGCAGTAGTCTGCCTTATGAGGTCCTCGGACTTGATTTTGGCGTGGAGGGTGGTGACAGTTTTTTTTTCTTAATGGTTTCTCAACGTAAATGCTGACTACCCCCCTTTGCATGTCCGAGTGAGATGCTGTTGGCCCTTTGGGTGGGAACTGTGACTTCAAGAGGGGGGTCAACGTTATTGGTAATCGCTGCTTCCCATGGGGCATACTCTTTACGGTATAGCATTCAGTGATGGTCCTATGTTTGTTCTATATTGTGTGTGTGTGTAAAATACAGTTACATGATTTCCTGTATGTATACATGCATATATATATTTTTATATGTAAGTATATACAAAACTGTATACATACATTAAGTACATGTACACATATATAGTTTATCTATCTATAGATAGATATGCATACACATGCATATAATGTGTACTTAAGTTTTGCAATGACTCAGAGAGCTGTGTAATTGTGTTTATAGTAAGGAATGGTAAAAGGAGAAGAACAGACTGTGATTAGCAGCAAAGTATTGAAATTGCTCACCAGGAGCAAGGCAGGAAAATTACAGCTTATCTTGTTTTCTTCCCTGCGGTGTCCAGTCTGAACGCTTTCTCCATCACACTTTGCAAATCAATGGCTTTTCATCTGCCAGAATCCAGCTCTAACAAGGGTCAGGGCATTGACATCCCAAGGTCACCCAGCCCACACTGTAGCTGTCTCAGGTTTTTCTGCATTGTGGCTTTTATAAGTTTTTTTTTTCCAGATAGCTCCAGGGTATCGGGGCCAGGCCCAAGTGTTTTTTTTTTCTCCCGGGCTTATGGAGCTGGGCCCTCTTTAGAAAGGGGCCAGCCTAGTGACTCAGTAATGGCGCAGTGCATTGCTGAGCGGAAGAGCCAGGTTCTATCCCAGGCCTGGCTCCTGTGCCTCGGGCAGGCTGATCAGGGCTGGGGTTGTGGTGGCGCTGGTGTTCACAGCCCCTGGATAGGGAGACTCAGCCATCGCGCAGTGGAGACATCTAGTGGCCAGAAGTAGAATCTACGTTAGCTGGGTTCCAGAGAGAGAGCCACGGTTCACTACAACAAATGGGCTACTTGGACAGTTTGGGGGGGGAACCAAGGTGGTCGTGAATGAAAACTCACGGCGCTACAACCCAAAAGAGCCTAGTTTTGACTAGCTGGAAGTCCAAAAATACTTTGCTGGAGGAAATGGCCAAGACAAAAAAAGCACATGCCTATAAATTTAATAGGGCGAAATCAAGACTTAATAGACCCAAAATCAAGACTTAATAGACCCAAGGCCATTCACTAGTTCTAAAGTAGCCCTGTTTCAAGAACAAATTGCCTTTTCAAGGGCATGGAATTAATCTGGATTACATTATGGCCAGAGTGAATGGGGGGCTAGTGAACGCCCTCCCCCCCCCCCCCCCCCCCCCCCCCGCCTGATCTGAATCCAGGTTTGAAACCTCATATGTTTGACTCACAAAAGCATTGTCCTCCCTGCAGCTTTCCCAGGAGTATAGGCAGATCCCTGGTCTTAAAAGGGGGAGGGGCAGCCTGTAACCTACGACAAAACTCCCTTTCTACAAAATTGGACTGTCTGGTTCCGGCACCTTCCGCAGTGTTTCATAAAGCCATAAGCCAGTGGTGTTCCCCATAGCCCCTTCTGGTGGACAGAGAGTTCCTTGCAGTGATGCAGGATCATCTTGTGGTCTGGAATGACTAAACCTCTACTATGCAGTACAGAAACTTTGTTTAGATTGATTTTGGGTGTTAAAACCCAGAACCAAACCACCGTTATTCCCTCAGATGTACAGTTATGGCCGTCTATGCCCCTCCAGTTCAGTCCTGTTCTAAGCCATACCAGCGGAGGGAGTTGAATGCGTGTTTTGGGACGGCGATTACACATTTAGATGAGCTCGGCTTATTCCCCCCTTCCTCGCTCTCCCCCACCACCAAAAGGCTCCACATCACAGCACCAGTCTGGAGTTTGCCCCCAAATCTGTGGGGACCTCCTCCCTCACCTCCCCAGCAGAGAAAACATACGAAGGAAGCGAACCCAAATAAATGCAGCTAAGATCAAGCTAAAGGATAGAAGATAGAATCAAAAATACACAGCAGCTTTCTGGTGCTTGCTTTTAATTTATCTCATAGCTGCCATTAACTCGTTAACTGCTAAATTCCTGGAACCAAATTAAAAAAAAAAATTCCAATCGTGGGTTTTCAGTATCCTCTTTGGAGTTATTTAAACAGACCACACGTTACAGATAAAGATGTATGTTGTTTTACATTTTTTCATTGGTGTATTGCATTCATGGCCAGGATCAACAGGATCACAGGTCAGATTATTTTGAAAGCATTTTTTGTAAAAATAAATACATGCCTGCATTTAAAGAGTGATCTATCAGTGCACGTGCTTGGAGCGGCACTTGCTAACACTGCCCATCCTTTTTGCATCAGATCCTCTCGTTGGATTTGTCCACGACCCCCTGACATTTGATATCTTCCCTCCCCTGCCAGCCACCACTCTTAGACCTGGTGCAAACTGTGGAGTCCGTTATCACCGCACAGTGCTGCACCACGGGTTTCTGTCTAGCCGATTTAAATCCAGGTTTACCTCAGCATGGAGGTGCAGGGCCTGCTTCTCTTAGGGCATGGTCAGAACAGCATCTCCATGCATGCGTGGAAATAGGGAGGGGGGACGGACGGACCGGATTTGGCCTCGTCCATTTTAGGTAGAGCTAGGTCTGTTGGGCAACCCTACCTACTGCTCCTCCATTTCCCGTTCCGTACCCGTCCTAGAGTTATTCCAAAATACTGGGATGCTTGAGGGGAGGGGTCAGAGTTGGAATGTGTGTGTTTTGAAGCACAGTTATTATCAGACTTGCCTCTGACTCAGTCTACAATCATGTGCCTAACTACACAATAAGGAAATCACCACATTGACTTTTTTTTTTTTTTACTGCTTCATGGTCTGTTATTAGATTTTGTTATTCCGTTCAGCTGACATGGTGAGCAAGACGTTTTATCGAATAGTTCTGTCATCAGTTTATGGTCCAAAGGGACCAGTGGAGAAGACTGCACCACGTCGATAGCAATCAGAAGTCCATGAATAGGGCAGCAGTCATCATTTAGAATCCATCAAGCACAAGTGTTGTGGTATAATTGTATATGACGGCAGAAATTATTTGCAACCTCCAGCCATGGTTTAAACTTTTAAAGCATTAATTGGCACACATGTACTTTGACGTAGGTGCATCCCCGGCACATAGGTATTTTGCGGACCTGATGCATCAGGAGCACAAATCACTAGAAACTGAGAAAACACAAAATTGTAAAAAAGGTTCTTTTTTCCCCAAACCTTTTCTTTTACACAATTTAATGTTTTCTGAAGTCCTAGTGATATGTCCCTCCTGATGCAACAGGTCTGCGAATACGTACTGGCCGGGGCACCCCACCTACTTCAAGTACACGTGTGACAACTGATGCTTTAAAAGTTTAAATAACCATGGCTGGAGGTTGCAAATAGTTCTCTGCCGTCATATACAATTATTACCACAACACTTGTGCGTGATGGATTCTAAATGACGACTGCTGCCCTACTCATGGACTTCTGCTCTGTTTGTGTCTCCGTGTTCCCTTGGAAAGGCTGATCCAAGCCTGCTTTTGCCCCAGAAATAACGTAACAATGCCACCGATGAAAGCACAGGACTAAACGTTCCGTGCATGCCATAGGATCGAACCCAGCACTGAGTCAGCTTCCTTCGGGGGTGACAATGAAATCGTTTGGTATCGGGTGATTGAAACATCCCAGTCTGACACAACGCCCTTTTTAAAGCACCATTTCATACTTCCACCTTTGTGGAGGCGGCTTTCGATAGGAGGCAGGCATATGCTAGACAAGTTTCTAGAAAATAAACAAGTAAAACCTTGATTTTGAGATGGGCTTTTCTCTGAAATGAGACATGATGTCATCAGTGACATCACTCCTAAACTAGATTCCTCCACGCCGGTTCAATTGGCAAATTTAAAATCTTTATAGAAAGTTTTGGAACATAGAAAAGGAGTTTGATTACGTGGGTTGCAATTGAGTTTAACAGAATGTTGATCAGTGCCTGAAGAAGGGGCATTGCCCTTGGGGGGGGGGGGGGGTGAAATCTGAATAAATTCTCCCCAGGAAAGGAGTTTGGATTAATTCCGGATGTTGAAATCCCCCGGCTTAGTGCGTGGCAGCGGCCAAAAAAGCAGGACAGAATGTTAGGAACGATTCGGAAAAGAATGGAGAATAAAACTGAGGACTATCCTATAGCACAATTGCACCTCCAGTACTCTGTGCAGTTCTGTTCGCCCCATCCCAAGAAAGGTATCCCGGAACTAGAAAAGGTAGGGAAAAGTGCATAAAAACTGATATAGGGATGGAAGCAAGGTTAAACAGGTTGAGAAGAGGTGACGGAGAAGGGGATAGGACACGTGTTTCTCAAATCATGAGTGGGGTAGAAAAGGTAAATAAAAAATGGTTATTTACCCTTCCAGCTAGGAGTAGGGGACATGCCCTGAAACAAACAGGAAGCAGATTAAAATAAACTGGAGACTATGTTTTCACTCTGTGCACAATCAAGCTGTGGAATTTGTTGCTGGATGATGTGGTCAAGGTATCTAGCATGTGGACAAGTTCCTGGAGGAAGAGTCCACAAATAACTATTGGCCTTGTGTCCTTGGGGAAAGCCACCGCTTCTGCCTGGGAGCGAGCAGCATGGATCTGCTCTTTAGGATCCGCTGCATACTTCCCAAAGAGCTGGAATGGAGACAGAATGCTGGGCTTGATGGACCTTTGGTGTGACCCAGCGTGGCACGTCTTACTTCCTTAATTAAAATCCAGGCAAAAATTGTGAGTTTCTAAGGGGAGGAGATTAGATTAACTTTTAGGGCCAGTGGCCCCTAAAATGTTACTGCGTGCCAGTGGGAATGGTAATCTGAGGTACTGTCCAGCAAGGTGCTAAGGGCCAAAACGAGGGGCAAATAAGGAAAACACAACCTAGTGCCACTGCAGGGCAAGGGGTTAGCTGGGCTGGTAACGGCAGGCTCCCACGAATCATCCGGGTTGGCGTTGGCTGGTTACCATCCAGCAAGGCCACAGGGGCCTGGGAGACCCGATACTCCAGGCCAACTGCTTGCCGACTTTGCTAGCAGTTTAGATTTTTTATGAAGCTTGATGTTAGATTATGGGGGTGGGAAGCTGTTCTGGACTGGATTAAGTGTAAATACGAGAGACCCATTGAGGAAATGACAAAAAACTTGACTTGGATAAGGAGCAATATCTTACAAGCAATCATGCATTGTGCCTGGCAGCTGGGATTATATCCGTGCCAAACGGAGAGGAATAACTGGGGCATATTGGATGGGCCAGTTGGTCTCTTAATTTTTTTTTAACTGTCATTTATTTTTGCTAATATTGCCAGTCCATTTTGGTAGGCGTAGTCTTGCATCTACAGGTACCAGAATGCAGCGGGAGGCAGGGGTCGGAAAGCCAGGCCCGGCATTTCAGTCTCTCCCAGAAAGCGATCACTTGGGGGAGGAGTCATGGCGGACTGCATTACTGTAACGCCAAGGGCCTATCCCTGCTGTGCGCACGGAGGACAGAACTTGAATTGACCAAAAGCTCCAAGGCGTTCAGCGGCCGGCCTTGCCTTTGTTCAGTAAAAGGCCACTGTAAGCTGGCCAGGGGTGTCCCAGGGGCCCTCCTCCAGCGAGGGGCCGACGCATCCCCCCACAGCATTTCCGGAAAAAGCAAGATGCTGTCTCGCTTTACACAACCATTCTCAACTGCAAAATAGTGTTGCATGGTGCCTACCAACCCCCCCCCCCCCGCCCCCCGCGTTCATCTGACATGGCAATAAAATAATGAAAGATAATGTCCAAAGTATTTAACACGGTGCACAAGCCCCCGCAGAAAATAACCATCCGTCCGTTGTACGCCCCATCCTTACCATGTCATTGCTTGCTGTGCACTCTCTAATGCCTTTGACAGCAGTTTTAACTTAGACACTTTAAGTAAAATTGAAGAAATAAAAATGACAAAAAAAATGACATCCTTGGTTCCCTGTACCAAAAAATGTCCAACTTGAGTTTTACAGGAATCAAATAAACAACATGAAGAAAAATGTGTTTGTCTTTTTTTTTCTTTGCTGCTGTTCGGATGCATCCTGTGTCTGTACCTGAACATTGTCATCAAATGTACTTTTCATGTATTTACTCTTTTCCTGCTCCCCCCCCCCTCCCCTCCCCATGTGTGGCTTTAAGAATAATTATGGAGGTCCATATTCAGAAGCATTTAGCTGGCTAACTCGAGATTGGGGCACTAGCCGGCTAAATTCTAGCCAGCTAAATAGCGGGTAACTGGAAAGAGTTGTTAGCCAGCTAGCTCCGATATTGGGAGTTAGTCGGCTAAGGCTGGTCGGCCTGTAGACTTGTCCTAAAGTTATCCGGTTAAGGATAGCCAGCTATAGTCAGTACTGTGGCCGCACTATTGAATATGCCTGTAAAGTTAGCCGGCTAACGTTGCCATCTTGATTGTGGCTGAACATGGACTTGTGAATTTTATTAATATCATCCATTCGTATTTCACTCATTGGTCAACAAATTATTTTGTTAAAAGGTTCTGGCTCTTTTTTTTTTTTTCCCTGGGCTTCAGTCATCAGCAAGATGACATTTGGACACTCCCAGTGCCATTCAACGTTTCTTTTGGCAGGTTTCCCTAATAGATTGAAGAGGGAAAAAAAATAAATCTGGCCAGCATGCAGAGCACAAATATTTGGGAAGGGTGGCAACCTATGTGACTGGCTACTGGGCTAGCTCCTTGGGAATTGGAAAGGGCAAGGCTTGGTGGTGTTCACCGTTCTTTAGAATGGCAAGCATGCAAAAGCGAGGACCCTCCATAAAAAGCCACTCTAAATGCCAACCTAATTAAATTAAATGTGATGGTAATTAAAGAAGTAAATCTGTTGTCCCTTTAATTTCTTCCCATTATGAGCTGGCATTCTCTGAATTAATTTTTATTGTTGCCGTGGGAGAGCTTCAGAAGGCAAGAGATAAGATTATGTAACAGGTCAGTAAGTTTCCTTCTAGAAACAGAGAACTGGACAACGGATGAAGATCAGGAGGACCCGTTTTTAGCCCTCTCTGCAGCAATGATGCAGCGAGGAGCTCACATCTGGCTTTTCCTTCCCTGCCATGCCACGAAGGACCTCCTGTGGCTTCTCTCGGGCTTTCTGGAATTCCAATGCCACCATTGCCTCATGCCTTTCGCTGGAAGCCTGCTCACATCTCCTCCACACTTGTGTGTGCAGGAATATGTCCGTGTGTAACTACTGCGTTTTGAGCGCCTCTGCTCCCTTTCAGAAGAAGGCAGGGGAGTGCACTGCTCTCGGTGGGTTTCAGCATGCCACTGGGATTGCACTGAAGCGGGGGGTACGTGTATCGTGGTGCGCACTAATGCTTGGTGCCGCTCTTCACCACACTTGGTTTGGATAATAGTAAATCGAAATCCGGAAGCTCGGTAACGGTGCAGATGATGTACGTGCGATTCCTAGATCGGGTCTTCTAATCCTGGGGCTGGCCAGAGCTGGGGCTGCTGCCGTGCTCACAACCCCTATAGGGAGGGCCCAGTCATTGCACAATGCCAACACCTGGTGGCTGGATTTAGGGCCGAGGGTTGCAGGAGGGGCACTGGTGCATGGCTCCTGGTCATAGACCTCCTAGATCAGGCCTTGCAATAACAGTCTATGGACCAGGAGGCATACACCAGTGCCCCTCCTGCAACCCTCGGCCCGAAAGGTGGGTGTGTGTGGTGTGAAGAAAGGGATTAGATAGTATAGAGTATAGATGAAAGAAGCCCGGGAGGCACACACACACACACATATATATTATATATATATATATATATATATAATAAATAATATATGTGTGTGTGTGTGAATAAAGGGATTATATATTATATATATATATATAAATAATATATGTGTGTGTGTGTGAATAAAGGGATTATATTATATATATATATATATATAAATAATCCCTTTATTCACACACACACACACATATATATATATATATATATATATATATATATAATAAATAATATATGTGTGTGTGGTGTGAATAAAGGGATTAATTATATATATATAAATAATATATGTGGTGGGTGTTGTGAATAAAGGAGATATCTATATATATATAATATATATAATAATCCCTTTATTCACACACACACACACATATTTATATATATATATAATATATATAATCCCTTTATTCACACACACAAACACATTTGTGTGTGTGTGTGTGTGAATAAAGGGATTAATAATATATATATATATAATCCCTTTATTCACACACCACACACAATAGGAGGTAGAGATATATATAGAGATAGAGATAATCCCTGTAGTCACACACACACACACACACATATATTATTTATATATATATATATATATATAATCCCTTTATTCACACACACACACACACACATATATTATTTATATATATATATATATATCTATATGAGACCAAAAAAATGCCTGAGTAGTTGTGAGTAAAGGCACCCACCCCTGGTTGTGATTGTGCTGGAAACCCTAAGGAGCCTTAGGATACTGCTAGCTCAACAACCCCCAGCCCCCCCCCCCCCCCCAATCAAAAATCCAATACCACATGCTGCAAAATGGGTCATTGGTTTGCAGTGGATAGTGGGGCACTCCCTAGTTTCAAGATCACCAAAATGTCAATTGGCCTGCTTCGCAGCCCAAACCCTATGCCTCCTAGTCAGGCATCCTGGGTGCTGGCGGGGGTTGTGCCCAAGGATGGGCGCTGATGGCACCCTAGGAAAGCAGCACCCGTTCCCCCCCCGCCTCCCAGGGAGGTTTTACAGCGCGAGCTGCTCCACCGCGGCCAGGGATGTTTATCCACCAGTGAAAGTTACTACATCTCTCCTGCAAATGAGACGTGAGAAAAGCTGGCAGTTATTTATTGCGGTGTCTGCAGCGAACGCACTGAGTAATGATAGAAAGCCGTAATGGAGTGAGGGTTTTCTGCCTGATAATTTTCCGCTGGTTGAGTCGTCTTCGTGGCTCCCTGGCTTCAGTCTGTAAATTTAGATGAAACTGCAGCAAAGCACCATGGGGAAAAAAAAAGAGACTACTTTATCCCTCCCGCCCCCACTTTTTTTTTTTTTTTTTTTTACCAAGGCCTCTCAAGCCTGCCCTGGGGACCCACAGCCAGTTGGCTTTTCAAGATATCCCTGATGAATATGCATGAGAAATTTCACACAGACTGGGTCTCTGCTGTATGCAAATGTATCTCATGCATATTCCTTGTGGACTGTGTGCAAAGCAGGGAGTCCAACCAAACTGAACTGGAACCATTATTTGAAAAGTCTCTGTTCAACCTGACCTGGAATGGACCCACAAAAAAATTTTAGAGTTTGGGTTCTGAATAAGGGGTTGGGAAATCTGATGTGGTATATGTGCTGCCTCCAGAACCAGGATGAACGGCCTCCATCAATCTCTGGGAGGATTTACATTTGGGTTTGACAGAACAAAGAAAATAAGAATTTCAAATGTATTAAGGACTTGGAAATCCTTTTCTATTTCCTGCATGTTTCCGAGCACTTGTGGCTAAGGCTAGCTGTAACTCATGCGGACCTGGTCGCACATTCCACCCCATTTTGCAAATCATAGTTATAACGTGCCTCACTTATAGCTGCATTTTCTTGTGAACTGGAACCGAACGGGTCGGTTCACGTGTGCTGAACGGTTTACCAGCCTGACCCAGAATCAATCGTGGCTGGACCCAAACCAAAACATTTAATGGTTTGACTCCCTGAAAACCCAGCTGACTAGGGGATGACCAGGACAGGTTTGAGAACCTGTAACCTATATTATAAAGCAGTGGTTCGCGAGACTTCCAGCGATGACGTGCTGCTGAGAGAGGGCCGAGGGTCTGAGCGCCTGGGGGGATCAGCTGCCATCCTTAGCCTGCACATTATCATAGCAGGTGCCATTCTTTACATCTGATGTCAGCCCAGCATCCTTCCTTCATGCACAATTTTGTTGTTAAAAAGACGAAGGAAACATCTACAAGCCTAAAGAGGACAGGACAAGAAAAAATTGCATCCCAAGAAGACAACTCGGCATTGGAGCTTGGCCTTGCACAGGAAAACATATCAAATGCTTTGTTGAAGGCGCTTTCTAATGCAGTTGCAGAGGCTGTCAATGAAAAGTTACAGAAGATACCCTTCATGAAAAGGTGGAAGCTAGCCATAGCAATCGTGAGGCAGAGGAACAAAGTGTTGAGCAGCCCGGGAAGCAACTGGCTGCACTAGACATGGAGGTGACGCAGCTAAAGCAGAAAAATCGACTTTTGCACGACAAATTAGATGATCTCGAAAATCAAAGCTGGAGGAACAATTTGAGAATTGTGGGACTCCCAGAAAATATACAAGGTGAGGCCCTGCTCAAATGGTGTACCATAGCCCTTCCAGAACCATTATCGTTGGATATGTCTAATTGACAAATGATTGTTGAGCGTGCGCACTGCTTCGGGCCCTCAGGGGCTCCGGAAAACAAATTGAGGCAAGTTATCTTAAAATGTCTAAATTTTTTGGATAAAATGAGAGTGCTCAATGCATACTGCAAGCAAAGAAAAGAGTTGCGTTACAACGATCATAAACTGTTGATCTTCCCAGATTCCTCTGCCTGGTTGATGGCTGCTAGGCGCAAACTGATGTCATACTGCTCGTACTTGTTTGCCAAGGGAATTAAATTCACCCTACAGTTTCCTGCATACTTGAGAATTTCTCATCTGGGGGAAACCCACACGTCCCCTGCCAAAGTGGATGTTGGTGTGTATATGGTCGGCTTGACCTGAATGGTTTCCTACTTTTCCAAACGGAACTTTCATCTTGTGGTAGCTTGGCTATAGCGGTTTGTGGTTACAGTTTTAGTTAGCTGACTAAAGAGCGGATCCTGTTGCTTTTTTCCTTCTTGGTTTTCTGCTGTTCCCCGGAGCTCCGCTAACACAGCAGGTGGAACACGATGGATAAGGGAAGTGCGAGACCTGATTTCAAGATCTTTCTACTCTTACTATGGGTTCTTGTTGTTCCTGTGTGCAGTGTGGGAGATGACAGGAGTTTTTGTTTGGGTTGGGATGGGATGGAGGATGGGAAGGATACTTTTGGAGGTGTGAATGTTTTGTAGGTGTATGTGTGTGTGTGTGTGAGAGTGTGAGTATGAATAGTTTTCACTAGAGCTGTGGCCTGTGTTCGATATATTAGTGGAGGTGACGTGTCATTTACCCCATCTTAATATTATGGGGGAGCCCAGGCTCGGAAGCTCTTCCCCCTTTGGTACTAAATTTTCTGCACATTTGTCTATCCCTGATATGACATGTCTGGTTAGTTTTTTTTCTACTTTGAACATTGATGGTTTACACTCTCCTGTAAAAAGAAAGAAAATGTTATCCACTCTCTGTAAATGCAGGGTGAATGTTGCCTTCATCCAGGAGACCCATGTGGATGATCAGGAACATTAAACTCCAAAGGGAATGGGTGGGACAAGGTTTCTTTGCCACTTTCATTCCCAGACAAAGCCGGGGTTTGCCATACTAATACATAAGATATGTTATTATCTTGGGGTCTATCTCAAGCAAAAAGCTCAGCCTTGCCAATATTTATGCCCTGAATGTATACTCCCACTCCTTTTTCTCTGAATTGGTGGGCAAATTGGGAACTTGGGATGGTTACTCTTTGGTTGTTGGAGGTGATTTTAATATATATATATATATATATATTGATTGATTGTTTTCCTGCCAAGACACCGAAGAATCAGGACAATATCAGGCTTGGGTTTCTTAATCTAAGAGTTACAGCTTCTTGATTCCTGGAGCAAGCAGCAGTTTGAAAACAGGGAATTTTATTTTTTTTCCCCTCATGTCCATAACGTCTATTCTCGCCTTGATTGTATCCTTTTAGCAGAGTACTTATTTGGTGCTATTACTAAGAGTAAAATGATAGAAATCCCTTTTTTCTGACCATTCTTTAGTAATCACTTGTAGCTGTCTTGTTCGGATGGTTCAAAAGTCGCCTGCGTGGAAAATGGCACCACTGGTTGTATGAAGATAAAACATTTAACTTCCTGAGAGAGAAAAGGGAGGAATACAAGCAGTTCAGTCAAACCCCAGTTATCGTTCCAGTAGCGTTTTGGAATGCTGCTAAAGTTATTTTGTGGGTCATGTCGTATTTCTTATCTATGCCTGCTTTTTTGGGGGATTCCAGTGGGAAGAAACGAGGTTAAACTGAGTCAATTTGCAGACGATATGTCTGTTTGTTTGGTTTTTTTTTGTGTGACCCCCAAGTCTATTATGAATACCACTGACTCTTTGGAATATTCTCAGGATTAAAATCAATTATTCAAAATCACAGGCTTTCCCTGTAGATGTTATTGTGAGAGACAAC
Organism: Rhinatrema bivittatum; assembly: GCF_901001135.1. Classification (NCBI taxonomy): domain Eukaryota; kingdom Metazoa; phylum Chordata; class Amphibia; order Gymnophiona; family Rhinatrematidae; genus Rhinatrema; species Rhinatrema bivittatum. The sequence continues at coordinate 52,826,198 of NC_042626.1, forward strand.
TGGCATGAACCATTTCCAATACAGTGGGCTGGTAATAAAATGCGATATCTGGGGATTCAATTAACGCGTACTGTGGCAGAACTTATAATTACAATTTTTTTCCTCTATGGGAAAATATTAAGAATCTTTTGATCCGATGGCATGCTTTACCATGATCTCTCTCAGGTCGTTGCGCTTTGATCAAGATGGTTGTTTTACCTAAAATTCTCTATGCCATGCAGATGCTGCCCCTTTGGATTAAGCAATCCTGCATTCAGTACATTCATTCTCTGATGTCTTCTCTAGTTTGACATGGGAACCGAGCTTGTATAAGTTTCCATTCCTTTTGTAATATTAAAGATAGAGGGGGATTGGCTTTACCTAATTTACGAGTATACAATGTGGCCTGTTTGTTGCGCTTCGTTCAGGATTGGGTTTCTTGGGGCAACATGGAGTTGGAGTACTTGTTGCTGGAATGGGTACATCCTTACCACCCAGTCAATCTTCTTCACATGACAAGGGAGCATGTGATATCTTTAAATTGTAAAGCCTTTTGGTTATGTTCTCTGCGTAAAGGGTGGAAATGGTGGAGAACTTCAGCAGAACAGACCATGGACAAGTCACCATTTCTATTTTCTCCTGGCAACCTGAACTTCCCAGCGGCCGTGGACTCATCCATATTTGAGGACTAGAAGGATCAAGGGCTTTACAGCATTGGTCAGTTAATTGAATTACATTGTATTTACTTCCTACTGCAGCTTCGTGATCAATGGACTCGCCCTTCCTCACATTATTTTGCAAATTTTCAAGCCAGGCACCATTGTCAATCCTTGGATAAAGGGTCGTTGGTGAATTTACATTTTTCAGATGAAGAGGATTCTTTTTTTTGATCCTATATCTAAATTTAGCAAAACTTCGACTTGGGTATTCATGCTCCATGATCATTTTAAGGATCACCATTTTCATGAATTGGCCTGCGAAGTGGAGGTAAGGATTTGGGTTTCACTTTTGATGAAGGGGATATTTCCAGGATCTTCTCATTGGTGTATAAGTACTTTGTGGCTGCTAATCTGAGAGAAATTCAGTTCAAAGTTATACTTAGATATTAACTTACCAAGTCTAGGGGAACGAGAATTAAACTATGGGTTGATGATTTGCGATAGAAATGCAACATCCAGGAAGGAATTTTATGTCATATGTTTACCTAGTGTCACTTTTATGTCATATGTTTACCTAGTGTCACAAACGCCAGTCTTTCTGCTCTTGAGTCTATGCCTATCTGCAAAGAGTATTAACCATTTCTAGTACGTGGTCTGGCACAATGATTTATTTACATTTGTTTGACAGAGATTTTTCTTTGCCAAAGGGGGGGGGGGATGTACATTTTTGGCTATATTGCTCTTATTAGCAAAAACGATTATACTACAAGTTTGGAACTGGGATGATTCACCATCATTCCAGTTGTGGAGGGTATCGGGGCAGCATATATCATTGATCGAATCTATTGCTTAAAAAAAGATCTGACCCCCCCAACTGCGTATAGGGTCTAAGGCCTTACTTCCAGATATGGCGATGGATTAGGCAGTTGTGATGCTTTCTTTCTACTCAATTGCTGAATAATATTTAAAAAACAATCCATACAAAACTTAGCCACAGGGGCCTGAATGTGTGGTAGATGAGTCTGCATGTGTGTGAGGGTAGATTGTGGTTTATTGGCAGGAACGGTCAATTAGGGGGAAAAAAAATTGAGTCTGCTCTTATTTCTTTTTGTATCACTGCTGTGGAGTACATTCTACCATATATTCTTGAGTGTTAAGCATATTGCTCTAGTGTTTTCTTTCGTATTCCAATGGTTCATATTATTTAAGTGTGACTCATTATAAACAGATTATATAAAAAAAATAAAAAAAAAGCAGTGGTTTCAACCCGGTTCTCAGGACATACCTAGCTAGTCTGGTTTTAGAATATCCACAATGACTATGCATGAGATAATTTGCATACATTGCCTCCATGGCATGCAACTCATCTCATGTATATTCATTGTGGATGTCCTGAAAACCAGACTAGCTGTGTGGGGCTGAAGGTTGAGAAGCAGTTATAAGGAAGGAACACAACTGAACACTCCTGCTATAGAGCTCATGACTGTCCTGCTATGCCTGGGTGGAGCTGGCTGGGGTCTGTTTGATCCTTTCTCTCTCTCCTCTCCCCGCCACATCTGCACCACTGAGGACCCATCCCCTCCCCAGTAGGTGGAGATGAAAAATGTTTGTGCTGGGGGGCACTTTCAGGCCAGTCACTGGCTGTGGAAGAGAGGAGGGGGTAGAGTTTGTCCTAGGGTGGACAATGTCCCAGCTCTCATCAACAGCAACGACAGATGAAAAGAAAAAAAAATAAAATAAACAGGGCAACCCCACCATCAAAATGCTTTCTCTGCTTTGCCGAAACTCACACCCATATCGCGCTAGCTGGACTCTAAATAAGGCAAAACAAGTTTTACCGTTCGTAAAGAGTGGCAGCGGAGTTTGTAGTGAGAGTGGTGCCGGTACTTTAGCTCTGTCTCAAGGCTAGCATGAGCAGGAAGGATGGAGTTCTTTCACCCACTGCTGCTCTTCAAAGATTTTCACCCAATCTTACGTTGCGATGCACCAAACGACCCCGTCCTGCAAGTACAAATACTCAAGTCTAGGGAGGCGAATCGGGTGCCCGATCGTTCCCGCTTTCGGGATCGTCTGGCCACGGGAAAAAATCATTTTCCCGCGTTTCCCCGTTGTTTTTTTTTTTAGTGAAAAATCGTTTTTCAGGTTAGCGCGCGCTAACAAAAATAGCAAAAAATAACAAAAAGTTACAAAAATAAACGTTTTTTTGATAGCGCGCGCTTACATGAGTTAGCGCGCGCTAACCCGAAAAACGATTTTTACGAAAACTCGGGGGTAAAATTGATCGTTTCTTTCTTTTAACCGATTTCTAACGAATTTAGAAATATCGTACAATATTTCAATCCGTTAGAAAACCGATTCACATCCTTACTCAAGTCGATGGGTAAAGTGTGGGACTGCGGTCTGAAATCACAATCACTCTGCCCAGTTCTGGTTTTGTGCTTTCAAAGTCTCACTACGGAATGAGTTATGCTTTCAGATTTATACATTGGCTTAAAAGAAAATTTCATCTTTTTTTTTTTTTGTGGATCTGTCCCTCCAGAGGCAGGACAGATGTTTAAGTTACCCTTCTCCCCTTCCCCCATCTGAGGCCGGGTGCTGTCAGCAGGAGGATCAGCGAGCTCCAGCACCACCTCTTCAGCCAGGCTGCCAGCTCTCCCAGGAGCACACTGAACTTTGCCTGCCCAAGAGAAGAGGGGCTGTATGGCCTTCCACTTACTGCTGTGGAGAGCAGCTCACTAGCCCATTTCAGCATCCCTAGAAGGTGATCGCATGCAGCATCGCTTAGTGATTTGTAGAGGTTCCTCTAAGTCCTTTGATGTGGGGGATTATTCAGCAGGACTTTTCCTTGATAAGTGAGTGCAGAGCTCCGGTTCCCAGGAGCGCTGTCGGCAGCTCTTCAGAGATGTCCTGTTTTTTTTTTTTGTTTTCAATTAACAAGATGCTGAGTCTTTACTGCCCTGTGGCACCTACTGAACACTTAATCTATGAAAACGAACACTTAAGCACTGACCTGCGGCTCCCCAGGCGGCTCACTATCCCATTTCCATTTTCTTAAATCACTGATGCCGAAAGATAAAGTTGGTCTCGACAACACTTTGCTTTTATTATCATTGCTGCTCTTAACTCCTGGCGTCCCCCTCCTCCCCTCGCTTTCAGCTCCCGTACCAGGCTCTGCTCTTAGTCACAGCTCCTTCAGGCCTGGCTGGCTCAAGGTTAGGGCCCGAAGGAAGGTGTGAGAGCTCCACCAGGGCCAGCAAAGCTGTAAGGACCTTTTAACTCTTCCTGCCTTCCTTGGGGCTTTTAAGCTTAAGCTCAAGAAGATGTACTGGGGAGGTGATATAAAAAGAAAAGATCTGATTTTCCCAGCTGCTAGGCCAAGCTGAACTCAAAATTTCCAAAATGTCTCGCTGGTTCTTGTCCAAACTGTGACTTGCAAAGTTCTTGTAGAGTCTGCAAAAAACCCCAAAAAACAAGTTCCTCCAGCCTTAATTAGTAAGTGTGTGTGTGAATGTGCGTGGAATTTCTTTTCTTTGTAAATTGTTTTTAATACCAAGTGCAACACTGCACAGAACATGCACATAAACCAACCAAGGTATCGACAATACAACAATCGGAAAACATAGGCAATAATATCACATTGTATCTCACCCGAGTTTTCACATTTTTAAGACCCCCATCCACATTCACACACACCCACTAATCCCACATTCATCCACATACACCCGACAACCTTCCAGCAACTTCCATACAACTTATTAGTTGAGGCCTCAAGCAACTTTCCACCACGCGGTAGCCTGCAGCTTGCTCAGTCACCCCATTTTCAAAAACTTGTCTTCCACAATGCAAAATATCCCTTCCACAACCACAAAGTTTTCTTGTCGTCAGGGCCGCTGCTAGCATTTTTACTACCCTGTACCAAAAATGACTGTGCTGCGCCCCTTCCCCCTGATTCATTCAGTGTCCATCCCAGGCCCATCAAATAAAGCCCAGCTCCGTTCTACAATCTATATTTTTAAAAATAGACACTCTCCCTCACCCCAGAACCCATGGATAGGGAAGAGTATGAGGTACCCTAGGCAAACCTTACAGCCTTGCATACACTCCCCCCCCCCCCCCACACACACACAGACACACTCCCACACCCTTTACAGACACAGACAATTAAATTATGCAGTTATAATACATTTTACATGACAACATTCAAAAGTACAGTCCGCTGAGGCAAAAATAACACAACATGCATGTTATATTTACATGCACTGCTGTGGTGCCAGCCAGAAAACTCTGCAAAAAAAGACACTTGGCGCCCCTATGGAATTAGACTTTTTGTAATGCAATGCATGCTGTGTGAGCTTGGCCCTCAGAAAGCCTTGAACAAACAGAATTACCATTACAATATAGTAAACCTCCCACACCAAAACAACTCTAACAACCTTATCTATGAAAATGCAACACTGCACACATTAGACAGGCCCTAGAACACCAATCTTATTAGGAAACCAGGCTCTTATAGATCCTTTCACAGAAATTACATGCCAACAAAATACCTCACCTCTATCACCCTCACCAAATACAGAACAAAGAGATCAGAAAGTATAAACAGAAATGTGCTGAGAAGAACTGAACTGGAACCCACAACAAGCCAGCCTGTACATGCAGAGCAACAATGAAAACACAGAAACATTACCATTCTTCATAAAAACATTGAATAATAAAATTAAGAAATATAAAACAATCATAATAGTAAAATCATATTCATAAAAAGAATATTTCTAACAGTTAATGAATAGAATATACAAAATTTCCCAAACACCAAAAAATATTTCCAAATATCTGATGAATAAAATATCCAATAATTAAAAAATGTTGTATTCCCCCCCCCAAATTAAATATTTGGAAAGATCTGACCCCAACTTACACCCAATAATTAAAAATAATAAGGATTTAAAAAAATCTCCTGATCTCCATACCTGTGATCTTCTGATTTCCACTCACCCTGAGATTGTCATGGACTGGGGGAGACTGTTGCCTAAATTTTATCTTCTCTCTCACAAACACGCACAATAATACATTTATTCTCTCACACACTCCCTCTCTCTAACATACACATACTGGGGCAGTATGCGCGCCTGCTACGCGAACTTTTGTTCGCGTAGCAGGCGCGCATATCTTATAAAATCCGGGGTCGGCGCGCGCAAGGGGGTGCACATTTGTGCAACCTGCGCGCGCCGAGCCCAGCGCGCGCTGCCTGTTCCCTCCAAGGCCGCTCCGATTTCGGAGCGGCCTTGGAGGGAACTTTTCTTCGCCCTCCCTTCCCCTACCTAACCCACCCCCCCGGCCCTATCTAAACCCCCCCCCTTAACTTTGCGCGCATCGCCGGCAGCCCCGCTCCGTCCTCCGGTCCCGGGGGCTGGTCCGGAGGCCTCGACCACTCCCCCGGGCCGGCGCCACGCCCCCCCCCGGCCCGCCCCCGAAACGCCGCGGCACGTCCCCTCCCGCCCCTTTTTGAAAGCCCCGGGACTTACGCGCATCCCGGGGCTTTACGCGCGCCGGCGGCCTATGCAAAATAGGCGTGCCGGCGCGCGCGGCCCTTTTAAAATCCGCCCCTATGTGTGTGTGTATGCCTGTGAGAGCCTAAATGTGACACATGGGCATTCCGAGGCACACAAACATACACCCAGTCACATTCACAGACATACAGGCTCTCAGACACACACACATAGGGTCACACACATAAGCTCTCAAACAGACACACACATATGCATAAACAGGCTCTCCTGATATCTTTAGGCCATGGTGGGATAAGCTCCACCATGGCCCCGCAGGCCTCCTGATATCTTTGGGCCGTGGTGGGATGAGCTCAATCACGGCCCTGCGGGCCCTCCTGATGGGGGGGCGGGGGAGAGCGGAAGCTGTGCGCATGCGTACACGCAAACGGTAGACGGGTCCTCTGACGGCTGCTGGCAGCTTGAGCGCCAGCAGCTTGCAGCCTCTCTCCTTCTTCAGTTGTTGACGGCTCCACGGCCTCTCCTGCTGCCGCTGGCTCCCCACTTCCCCCAGGTATGCACACCCAGTCGCGCTGGGCCTGCTTGTCATTCATTTCCCTTCTTTTAATCCTTTCAAATAAGGCATTACGTTTCATAGCATCGCTCCAGGTACTAAAAGATGGAGGATCAGCATTGTGTCAACAAGCCAACACCTCCCTCTTTGCCAAACCAAAGCGCTGTGGCCAAAACCTTACCTCCACCCTCGGTAATTGAGGTTCCCTATCAAATAAATGCAGATATATTATATTATTTTACCATTCCACTTTATCTTCCTCCCTCTCAGATCCCTTACATTTTCCCAGAACCCCTGCAGCTTTGAGCATTCCGTGAACATGTGAGCAAAGTCCCCTTTCATCTGCTGCCATTTGAGCCATAAATCTGACTCCCACAATTGCATCCGTGCCCCTCTTTCTCTAGTTATGTACATACGATGTAATATTTTAAATTGCAACTCCCTTAAATTCGCATGGGACAAATACCGATAAATCTTAGCAACAGCCCCAAGATTGGCTTCCCCTCCAATATCCTCCCCCAGGTCAGCCCTCCACTTCTGCACTAAGTTTCCCAAGTGATTCAAGTCCAATTGTTTCTTTAAAGTAATAACCCAGACACTAACTTTGTTAAAGTTGGGGATAGTTTCCAAAAAAGTCTCCTCATCTGAGAAGGCAGTATTTCACAGCGAATCCCTCATAGTTGACATCGCATAACGCCTAATTTGCAGGTATGCAAAAAAATGATTGTTGGGTATGTCCCACTGCTCTCACATTTGCTGAAATTAGTATAGTATACGCTCTAAGTTGCCACCATCGCGCGCATGTGTGTGTTTAATTTCTAATAGTACACAACAGATGGTGGGACTAGTGAGAGGATAATCGGGTTGTGGTTGGAAGAGAAGGATCTCCTGGTCTATCTACGCAGTCTGCCTGGGCACACCTCCCCTGCGCCCACCTCATAGACTCCACTCAGTTTCCAGTCACCCTCCCTCGCCCTACTCACCATTTGGGGGTGTCCATCCCAAGTATGCTCAAATCCTGGTCACTGGTTTGGTTGCTACTGTCTCCCACGATTCCAGATAACCACTGCCTGCCCACACCGTGAAGAAGTGGCTATGAACTTTAAAAGAACGCATCATGCAAACGAGTTCATCCATCTGATCTGCTGCACGACAGAGGGCCTGGCGATGGATCCTTGACAGGCGAGACCAGGGGAGCAGCACGATCTGTGCTGTCCAAGCTCCGACGCACCGCAATGTCAGAACACTGCTCCGTACATTAGAACAAGGCTGTGGATTTCCTTACTTTGTTGACCCTTTTGTAGCCGGGAGAGGGCCCGCAGCAGACACACTTTGGCCCAAGGTAGAAACTAAGGAACGGGCCTCCAACAAGTGCCTAAAAAAACAAACCGGAAACTGATAAAGGGAAGGTCCAAACCCCACCCCCCCCCAAAAAAACCAGAAACTGATAACTGATAGGGCATTTCCGGCTGTAATTTTGATGGCTTTGACCGTTTGAAGGCTGGTATCGATCCGGCTGAATTCCTGTCCGGATGAAACGGAACTAATCGCTGAAGTGTTTGCACCGGCATTTAAATGGTGGTGGCAATTGTTTAAACAATTCTAAAGAGGCTGAACTGCTTTATGGAATAAAGAACTCCTGGTATTCACTGATCCTCTTGTCTTGGTCGCTACTCCAACCAGTGCCTGACATCATGAAGCTCTACCACAAGTGAGGTTCACTCAACTTTACCAAAGGGGCTCCCTTTGTGGTGCTGGGGTCCCAGGCAATTGCTCTATTTGCCCCGTGCCCCACAGCCAGCCCTTTCATAGTCATTTTGAAAAAAATCTTACAATTTTTACTACATATCTTGAAATAAAAATAATAGAGGCATGGCCCCCATCTCTCACCTGGATAACTTCTACAGCCGGGGGGAGGAACAGCTCCATCCACACCCTGGAGTTAGTTTTCAGTGTTAAACTAAGGAGAAAGCAATTAACTTGTCAGACAGCAACTTTGTGCTTAACTTGCCTTTGTTCAAGATAATAAACGAAAAAGAGCAGCTCTTGAAATTGTACTGCAGATTACCTTTCAGTAAATCTAACAAAGAAACCCACAATGCCCCCTTAAAAAAAAACATGGTGTCTATTGTTCAGATCCAGTGAGGATACAGCAGCATCTCCTTATAAACTGTGGAAGTGGGGTAAAGAGGACCAGATGACTGCAGGTCAGCAAGGACAGGATGGGCCTTTCCTAGGCTTGTCCTCTCCCCACTGCACCTCTGAACTTTGGAAGCTCCAGCAAACAACAGGAACTACAAGTCCATTGATTGAGGGTGGTGGGGGGTTGTCCTCGATGACCAAGAGTCAACTGGTGGCCATGTAGTAGGAGCTTTCAAGAAGCACAAGCGCTGAGATCTACTTGTAAGGAACCTGTGGTTTCCTTACCAGAAGGAGTGCACCAACTAGCTGGGGATTTAGTGACGAGAGGTTTGGGGAACTGCAGATGGTGTGCTCTAGCATTATATAAACTCCTGCCACCAGGTTAGGGTATGGATTTTAATGCTAAGAGAAATTAGGGAAGCTAACCAAATTAGTAGTGCAGTAATAATGGGAGACTTCAATTACCCCAATGGGAGACTTCAATTACCCCAATATAGACTGGGTAAATGTATCATCGGGTCACGCTAGAGAGATAACGTTCCTGGATGGAATAAATGATAGCTTTATGGAGCAATTGGTTCAGGAACCGACGAGAGAGGGAGCAATTTTAGATCTAATTCTCAGTGGAGCACAGGACTTGGTGAGAGAGGTAACGGTGGTGGGGCCACTTGGCAATAGTGATCATAATATGATCAAATTTGATTTAATGACTGGAAAAGGAACAGTGTGCAAATCCAAGGCTCTCGTGCTAAACTTTCAAAAGGGAAACTTTGATAAAATGAGAAAAATTGTTAGAAAAAAACTGAAAGGAGCAGCTACAAAAGTAAAAAATGTCCAAGAGGCGTGGTCATTGTTAAAAAATACCATTCTAGAAGCACAGTCCAGATGTATTCCACACATTAAGAAAGGTGGAAAGAAGGCAAAACGATTACCGGCATGGTTAAAAGGGGAGGTGAAAGAAGCTATTTTAGCCAAAAGATCTTCATTCAAAAATTGGAAGAAGGATCCAACAGAAGAAAATAGGATAAAGCATAAACATTGGCAAGTTAAATGTAAGACATTGATAAGACAGGCTAAGAGAGAATTTGAAAAGAAGTTGGCTGTAGAGGCAAAAACTCACAGTAAAAACTTTTTTAAATATATCCGAAGCAGAAAGCCTGTGAGGGAATCAGTTGGACCGTTAGATGATCGAGGGGTTAAAGGGGCACTTAGAGAAGATAAGGCCATCGCGGAAAGATTAAATGATTTCTTTGCTTCGGTGTTTACTGAAGAGGATGTTGGGGAGGTACCCGTAATGGAGAAGGTTTTCATGGGTAATGATTCAGATGGACTGAATCAAATCACGGTAAACCTAGAAGATGTGGTAGGCCTGATTGACAAACTGAAGAGTAGTAAATCACCTGGACCGGATGGTATACACCCCAGAGTTCTGAAGGAACTAAAAAATGAAATTTCAGACCTATTAGTAAAAATTTGTAACTTATCATTAAAATCATCCATTGTACCTGAAGACTGGAGGATAGCAAATGTAACCCCAATATTTAAAAAGGGCTCCAGGGGCGATCCGGGAAACTACAGACCGGTTAGCCTGACTTCAGTGCCAGGAAAAATAGTGGAAAGTGTTCTAAACATCAAAATCACAGAACATATAGAAAGACATGGTTTAATGGAACAAAGTCAGCATGGCTTTACCCAGGGCAAGTCTTGCCTCACAAATCTGCTTCACTTTTTTGAAGGAGTTAATAAACATGTGGATAAAGGTGAACCGGTAGATATAGTATACTTGGATTTTCAGAAGGCGTTTGACAAAGTTCCTCATGAGAGGCTTCTAGGAAAAGTAAAAAGTCATGGGATAGGTGGCGATGTCCTTTCGTAGATTGCAAACTGGCTAAAAGACAGGAAACAGAGAGTAGGATTAAATGGGCAATTTTCTCAGTGGAAGGGAGTGGACAGTGGAGTGCCTCAGGGATCTGTATTGGGACCCTTACTGTTCAATATATTTATAAATGATCTGGAAAGAAATACGACGAGTGAGATAATCAAATTTGCAGATGACACAAAATTGTCCAGAGTAGTTAAATCACAAGCAGATTGTGATAAATTGCAGGAAGACCTTGTGAGACTGGAAAATTGGGCATCCAAATGGCAGATGAAATTTAATGTGGATAAGTGCAAGGTGATGCATTTAGGGAAAAATAACCCATGCTATAATTACACGATGTTGGGTTCCATATTAGGTGCTACAACCCAAGAAAGAGATCTAGGTGTCATAGTGGATAACACATTGAAATCGTCGGTTCAGTGTGCTGCGGCAGTCAAAAAAGCAAACAGAATGTTGGGAATTATTAGAAAAGGAATGATGAATAAAACGGAAAATGTCATAATGCCTCTGTATCGCTCCATGGTGAGACCGCACCTTGAATACTGTGTACAATTCTGGTCGCCGCATCTCAAAAAAGATATAATTGCGATGGAGAAGGTACAGAGAAGGGCTACCAAAATGATAAGGGGAATGGAACAACTCCCCTATGAGGAAAGACTAAAGAGGTTAGGACTTTTCAGCTTGGAGAAGAGACGACTGAGGGGGGATATGATAGAGGTGTTTAAAATCATGAGAGGTCTAGAACGGGTAGATGTGAATCGGTTATTTACTCTTTCGGATAGTAGAAGGACTAGGGGACACTCCATGAAGTTAGCATGGGGCACATTTAAAACTAATCGGAGAAAGTTCTTTTTTACTCAACGCACAATTAAACTCTGGAATTTGTTGCCAGAGAATGTGGTTCGTGCAGTTAGTATAGCTGTGTTTAAAAAAGGATTGGATAAGTTCTTGGAGGAGAAGTCCATTACCTGCTATTAAGTTCACTTAGAGAATAGCCACTGCCATTAGCAATGGTTACATGGAATAGACTTAGTTTTTGGGTACTTGCCAGGTTCTTATGGCCTGGATTGGCCACTGTTGGAAACAGGATGCTGGGCTTGATGGACCCTTGGTCTGACCCAGTATGGCATTTTCTTATGTTCTTATGTTCTTAATGCTGGATATTTTTTGTATTATGGACTCAAGAAGGCAGGTTGTTCTGCCTCCTGTTAATTATTTTTGCTGACTTTTCCTGAGTTACCCTCTTGGGATCAGTCTTTTGTCTGACCTACCGCTTGGCTTATTTACTCTCTTGCTCTATTTTTGGAAAAGCTTTCCCTGCGAGACCCTTAGCATCCCTTTTTCAGAGGATTTGGGGAGTCCCTTTGTAAGGTTAGCCTAAGGGGTAGGGGGAGATCTGCTGCTTTCTATCTCACCTCCCGTGGATAGAATGGTCAGTGACCCGATGCAGAGGGGGGTCAATTTGGAGTGGTTTTCCTCAGTGACTATCCTCTCAGTTTGGAAGACAACGTTTTCTTCCACCCTTCCTGGCTCTTATTTCGTCTTTCGCCCTTTTGAGTCAAAGTCTAATTTGGTTACTTTTGGAACCGAGAGCCCTTGGTACCATTTGGGAGAAGATGTGTCTTTCTCCTGGGAAGAGCCGGAGGCGTGGAGGCACTGTGCAAGCGTTGTTTTTCTACGGACCCAAGTAGGAGGAGGAGTGCATCCACTGGTGCTTTCAGGAGGAGATCCAAATACTTAAGAAGACCGCAGGAAAGGCAGTTGAACTGGCACTTGCTTTCTTCTGATTAATAATTGGGACTAAATTATAACCATTCTACAGTGGGGCAGGATTATGCTTTCTTCAATCTGAGTAATTGAAAAGGAGAAGGAGATAAATTACTAAGGAATTGGCTTCCATAAATCCAGAGAGGTTGCTAGAAGAGGGAGGTCACAAATTTATTAATCTTTATTCTTCATCATTGTTCATCACTTTTATTTAACATCTAAGTGCTGGGAAGAATCTTCAGTCAATTTAATCAACTATCAGTAAAGACGTTGGAAACCACACTGCTTCTCAGTATGATTACTGCTGCTATAGCCTGTGAAGATTCAGTGCTGTTTACAGGGGCTAGAAAAGGGCTGTGCACATTGGATAATGCAAACGGCCTCGAAGCTATGCTGCCCTCCACTGGGAGCCCTGGACCCCAGAGAACTGGCTGCAGGTAGGGTCTAGTCTATCTCTATGTGCCTTTGGGGACAGCATCCAGATTCTATCCCACCCAGGGGTTACATACTCATGGAAAAAAGCAAGAGAGGAGCGTAAAACGTCATGCATGCAGTGGCGTGGGACCCAGGACTGGATCTGCTTGCTATGCAGAAACCCTAAATCAACTGGTCACTTTACCCATAATTCCCCCCTCCCCCTCCCCCACTGGTCACTTTACCCATAATTCTCCCCCTCCCCCCCCCCCTCGAGGCTATGCTCACTTGTATAATCCTGATGCCCTGGGCTGCATACCACAGGAATTTCTAGTGAAATGATGGAAGGACATCCTTTGAGTGCACTGGTTCGAAAGGAGCTCTGTTTCCTAAAGAATTTACTTCACGTGTGTTTGTGAATAAAAACCTAGATAGAAAGTTTCTGAATGGCGAATTTAGGCCAATTCTGTCAGGTGGCACTCTCAGAGGGAGGGCAGGACCCAGTCCGATTCAGCTGGAGTGGGGCCCCACCCTGACACTGAAAAGTGTCCCCCAAGATTGAAGGGCGGTGGGGGGGATGCTGTCCTGAACGTCTGCCACTATATCTCCTGGCACACTGCTATCTCCATGATGTTGCCGTGGCAACTCCTGGCTCACTGGTGCTCTTGGAGAACAGGAAGTGATGTCATATACTGGGCCATGTGTCAGTTGTTGGGTTCTCCAAAGCGTGGAATCTGGTTGGTCACCTCAGTTCTGCCTCCACTAAGACTGGCCTGGATCTCCACTTCTTGTAATGTGTTTTGGTAGCCATAATATTGATTTCAAATGGAATGAGCGATTCCACATTTGAAAGCCAAACATTTCCTTCCAAATACCGGCTCACATGCCTGCCCACTCCCCCCACCCCCCACCCCCCCAAACTCATGTCCTCTCTTGACTGCTTTCTGGCTCTGTGCTCTCATCCTCCCAGTTCCCTTGGCCTATAATCTTCAGGTTATCTTTGATGCCCCCCTTTCTTTCTCTGTGCCCATCCAGAACACAAAGTGTGTTGGTTCTTCCTCTGTAATACTGCTAAAATCCATCCATTCCTTTCTGGACACGCTACCACAGCATTCATCCATTCTCTTATCCCCTTCTCACTCAGGCTACTGCAACTTGCTCATCCGGGTTGCGAGCACAAATGTAGGCCGCGCGTGTAGGTGTTAAAATCCGGCCCTGAATGAATCCAGTTTCCGATTCGGCGCATCATACTCCCTTCTCTGGCCATATTCAAGTCCAGTCTAAAAATGTACCTTTGTGAGGCTTCTTTTACATCCTAAACACTTCTCTACAATAAATAAACTTCCCACAGACTTGTTTGTCAGGCATGTTTGTCTTTACTAGATTGTAAGCTCCACAGAGCAGGGACTGTCTTGTGAATGGTTTTGTACGGTGCTGTTTATGTCTAGTAGTGCTTTAAAAATTATCAGTAGTAGTAGTAGCAGCAGCAGCAGCACATTACAGCCCTGTCTTCAAAAAGATGATTTCTTGCGTGCTTTTCTCTTCTTTAATGGTACCACAAAAGTCATGGGGCTTTGCTGACATCACTGCCAAGGCACCTAGGTCAGCCCACAAGGTGGGCCTGGTTTTTGGGGGACTTGTAGTTTTGATTGTGCCCCTGAGAACAGTGCAAGCCTATAAGTCCATGGCTGCAATGGGGGCATCACCAGGACCAATCGATCTCTTGGGCAGAGCAGGGCGAGTGAGCGACCCTGTGTGCTGATGGGTGCCAAACATGGGTAGAATGTAAGAACTCGGAGCAAAGGCATTAAACTATGCATAATTTGATAAGAGGAATATTCAGAGGAGGCAGGGAAGGGGCGCAGAGCAGGTGAACAAACTGATTTCCGTCTCCAGTTCATGCAAAATGCATCAGCAAAGAAAGCTGGCTCTGGAAATCGAATCCTAAATGATTTTTCTATCTGACCTTTGGTCTGGATTGGCATCCCTGTCAGACTGCACAGACTTTTCACCAAGCCTGTTGGCTACAATGTTTTTGTTTTTTTCTTTCTTTCAATGCACCACTAAGTAACCTCTGTGCCGTTTGAAAGGGGGAGGTGTCATAAAATATGGTAATAAAATTTTCTATGTGTCGTCAGTAATTTCTATAATGTCAATGCACTTCTTGGGTTTTGTGCCTTTCTTCTCTGCTTCATGTGCACAGGTGCCTCCTTCAGCAATGCTCTGCATAACATCCTCACCTGCAGTGCAACATGGGAGTTGGAAAACAAAGATGGCTGCCTTTTATTCTTTTTAATTTGTACATATTTTTTGTCAAGTTACATTTCATGTGAAACACCATCTCAGGATTAGTCTTACTGTCCAATAAAAAGATTATCACAAACCCACACCCAATCAATTTTTTTTCAGAACTAATATAAGAACATAAGCAAGCCATGCTGAGTAAGACCAATTTCCATTGAGCCCAGCATCCTGTCTCTAACAGTGGCCAGTCCAGGTCACACCTGCCTGGCTTTGCCAGGTCTACCTGGCTAACAACTGTTTATGGACTTTTCATCCAGGAACTTGTTCAATCCTCTGTTGAGCCCCACCATGTTAGTTGCTTGACCATATCCTCTGGCAATGGATTTCGTAGCTTGCTTGTGTGCTGAGTGAAAAACACTTCCTGCCGTTTGTTTTAAATCTGCTGATTGCTACTTGTACCTATGGTTGGTTGCCAGCCTTCTACATTTGTTCTGAGGTCTCCATGAATTAAAGTCTTCTTCCAGGGCCCTCATCTACAAGCAATCCTGGAAGAACTCATAGGGAATTATAATTAAAAACACTACAAAATGATAAAATAAATCTGATTTATCAGCTTCTCATTGGGTCTAATTTAATTTTCTGGATTTATGTTCCACTTTTACAGCATCAAATTCAACAAAGCGGATTACAGAAAAAACACATACCAACCAAACTCAACTCCTCAAAACATAGATTCCTACAAATGTAAATTCTAGAAATACAACATTCACCACCATAAAACTTAAAACAAATCCATCCCAGCCAACCCCAACCGTAAACTAGCCCACACCAGCCAGCTTAATTTTCCATGACCTGAAAAATTGTTAAATATCATTGCATAACTGCTGATGCCCTCTGTCATTGGTAATTGGACCCCCACTCAACATCTTACAGACCATATTATAATGGGTTTAGACAAAGGCAACTCCTTTTTATTAGTCCTGCTAGACATCTCGGCGGCATTTGACACCGTCAACCATTCCATCCTTCTGGATCGCCTAACAGATATCGGTATCTCTGGATCAGCCCACAGTTGGTTCAAGTCCTTCCTCTGCAATAGAACCTTTAAAGTCAAAATCAATAATAAAGAGTCACCTTTAACAAAGTCCACTCTTGGTGTACCACAAGGATCCTCCTTATCCCCAACCCTTTTTAACATCTACCTCCTCCCCCTTTGCCAATTACTAACAGATCTCAATCTAATTCATTATCTGTACGCAGACGACGTACAGATTCTAATCCCAATAACAGATTCTATCTCAAAAGCTCTCTCCCATTGGAATAACTGCCTCCTATCTATCACCAGTCTTCTCAACAGTCTAAACTTGGTCCTCAATGCCTCAAAAACAGAGCTCCTCCTCATCTCATCAAACGAAGAAAACTTCCCCCCTTCATCCCCACACAACTCCCACATCACCCATACTCATGTCAGAGACCTTGGGGTAATTCTAGATAATCGACTAAACCTAAAGAAAATGGTCAACACCACATCCAAAGACTGCTTCTACAGACTAAAGGTTCTAAAACGTCTCAAACCACTCCTATTTTTCTATGACTTCAGGACAGTCCTCCAAGCGCTGCTATTCGCTAAGATCGACTACTGCAGTGCCCTCTTCTTAGGCCTCCCCAAATCTACCACCAAACCACTGCAGATGATACAAAATGCCGCAGCGAGATTGCTGACCAACACCAGCCGTGGTGAACACATCTCTCCCATTCTCAGAAACCTACATTGGTTACCAGTGAATTTTAGAATATTATACAAATCAATCACCCTAATACACAAATTCATCCACCATCAACTTCAACTCGATCTTGAATTCCCCTTCAATCTACACTCCTCCAACAGACCAACTAGAGATATTCACAAAGGAACTCTGAAATTTCCCCCGACTAAAGCCACACGCCTCTCCTCGACCAAAGATCGAGCGTTTTCGATCGCAGGACCATCTATCTGGAATAATATCCCTTCAGACCTCAGACTGGAACCCTGCCTTTTAACTTTCAGAAAAGAACTCAAGACGTGGCTCTTTCACCAAGCCTTCGGGGATCCCCCAGACAATCACTATTTGCCCTTCTCTTACTTGGACGATGGCCTTTGATCTTCATGAACGATGGACTATGGCACTTCTAGGTTAAAGCACCTTAAGCTTTAACCCGTATCCTCTATTGTATTTTCTTGATTATTACCACCTTTTACTTCCTTCCAGCTACATAAGCTTCCAAGTTCTTTCTCCTTGTTGAATGTAACTTTTCTTTATTCACCTCTATTGTTTAACTTACTTTAGTTATGCTCCAGTTATACTCTTGTTAAATGTAAACCGATCCGATATGGTTATTACTATGAAGGTCGGTATAAAAAAGTGTTAAATAAATAAATAAATAAATAAATCAAGGCTTCTTCTAAATAAAAATTCAGGATAGATCATGCCTTATACCCTGCAGGTAAATTAAATCTTACAGAATATGGACACTGTTTAAGGGGTTCGCATATGCCTGGAGATGAGAGTCCAGCCAGTGTTTGCAATGTTAGCGTTTAAGGAGAAATAATTGTGAGCAAAGAAACCCAGTTACAGGAGAACCAACTTTAGGAATATAGAGACGATAATATTTATTTTTGTAGTTCGCTGCTTACAGTTTGGGTTCATCTGTGCCATCACCAGAAGGAGGGAGCCATCTGGGAGCTCAGGGACAAGTGCTGTGCACTGTGGCGCAGGGGACCCAAGTTTAAATCCCAGACTGGGGAACTGCTCCCCCCCCCCCCCCCCAAGGCGACTGGGGATGTTGAGGAGGCAGGGCTCGCAGCCCTTGAGGTGGAGAGAAGTCTGTCACTGCACAATGGCGACACCTAGTGGCCAGACGTTGGGTTCACAGAGAGGGCCGTGATCTGTAGCTCCTGACCTCGGCCCGTCACCCAATGGCTGGGCTCTATCTGTGTGTGTCTGGTGGGGGAATAAAATAAGTGAATGAAGGCTGCATGCATGCCGTAACCCAACAGAGGCTGGTTCTGGTTCTAACTCGAAGGCACAGGAGGAAACTGCTGGATCCAAAGAAAGAAAAGGGGAAGAGGATGGAGGGAGCCCACCCCATCACTCTTGTCTAGAGAAAATTCACAATATTACTCGGGATTTTCCAATATTTATTTGTGTAACCCCTTTAAAGACTGCACACCCATGAAAAATATCACACATTCACACACAGGGGTGTTTCCCACTGGGGGGGGGGGGGGGGGGGCAAACTGGGAGTAGGCTGATTTGTCAGCAGATAAGGAGGAGGCAGGATAATTCCAAAATTAAAGGCCATTACCTCACGCGCTAGAAAACTCCAGGATCAGAGCCCTTGGGGAAAGGGAGGCGGGACACATTCTATAGTGGCTGGAATGACAGGGCTAAGAACATGGCGAGGCGGGTTCAAATCCAGTCTCTTCCACTTTCAAGTCTCCTGGTGGGGGGACGCACCCAGCTCGTAAGCTCTCCGGAAGCAGGGACTTTCCATCAATCCATAACTTGCTGTGACTAAGGGTGCTATATAAAAGCTGAACTAGATATTGGTTTCAGTTTGTTTAGGCAGGAGTTCTTGGCTCTTACATTCACTTCACTGTATATATTTGTAGTGTTTTCGTACTGTTGTTCACTGCAAATGTTTAATAAACCATCCTACACAAAAATCGATTGGCCATCGCCCTGTAAGATAGTCTTGCTACCAGTACCAAAAATTCCCCATCCCCCCAAAACATTCACAATTAAACTATTCAAATGACAGCAAAAAAAAAAAAAGTTAAAAAGTGAACTAGGCTCAGAAGAGGATAGGCCAATAAAGGTAAGATTTTAAATGTGTGGCACAGACGTAAAATGCCCGAGCATTTTACACGAATATTCACTCCGTAGCAGGGCTCGCCTCCTCCCCACTCCCAGCACACCCCCACGGAAAGGATTCACTAAATCAAACAGAATATTGTTAGAGACGTGACTCCCTCCCGGTCACGACAGGCAACTTGCAGCCATGTGAGGTCAAAAGAGCACCCAGATGGAAGACAAGCCACTAAACACTCAAATCAAATTAAGGTTCATTAAAGGCTTCTGAGGCTGTTAAATCTGACCTCTGGAGGCTGTGTCAGAGGCTGATTGTGGCTGGAGAGCCCGGGCTGAAAGATGCTGACTGGGTAGTTAGGGTGACCTGGGGCCTGGTTAATGGCAGGCAGAGATGCCTGGGGCAGCACAGTGCGGAAAGCCACATACAGAACAGTGAACGCTTCCAACACGGCGCTTCTCTTTTTGAAATGCACTTTTCTTCTTCTTTTTTTATTTTAAATTGCTACCTTTCTGTGGAAATGTGAAAAGTCAAGGCTTCCTCTGGCTGACTGAGGGAATAGCAGCAAGGCTGCGCCCATGCATTTGCTGTGAATCACCTGAAGCAGAAGGTTCACCATCACTGGGGCCCCGGTGCTCACCAACAGAGATATAGGCCCCTGGGCACTGAGGGCCATTGACCCCCTAACCACCCATCCGAGGCTAGGCAGGGCTGGTGCAAGAGTATCTGGCACCCTAACCAAACCATTGGTCCTCCACCCCCCTCCCCAGCTTCCCCTCCGGCACAGCCCTTTCTCCTTCGGCTGCAAGAGCTCCAGCACAGTTGGTCCTGGCACCGCACCCCTTTGGGCCTCATGCTGGCAGGAGTTTGCCATTCCCAAAATGTTGGCACTCTAGACCAAAGTGTCACCGAAGAGGGAAGAAAGCTCTTTTGCTGGACCCCAAACCACCAAATTGCAGAGAACGCGAACGTTTCAGCAAACAGGTCAGTTCGTATTTTGATGCTGTCCACCCACTGGAAGCCTAGGTTGCCTAATGGCCCTGAGGCTAGGGGAGAGGGCTGCCCTGTTGCACATCCCTTGCTAAATCAGGGATGTGCTGTCATCTGAAACGAAACAGGAAATTTCAGTGAAAATGAAACAAAAATACACAAAAAAAACCCAAACAAACTTTTCTTTCTTTTCGTTTTCATACTATGGTGACCACTGCCTCCACCCCCCCCCCCCCCCCCCCCCATCCCATCTACAGCCCTGCTTGGTCTTCCTCCTCTGCAGCTTTTCTAGTTCTGCTTAAGCTTTCTGGACCGGATCTGCACACAGTACTCAAGGTGCAGTTGCACTCTTTTCAGAGACAATATGATAGTCGACAGATTTGCGCTCCGTCCCTTTCCTAATAATTCCCAGCGTTCTATTTGCTTTTTCCTGCCAGACGCCACACACTGAGCTGAGGATGTGCACATTGTCCACGGTGACTCCTGGAACCTTTTCATGGGTTATCACTCCTAGTAATGCAATGCGCGCTGCAGGGGAGGTCGTCGTTGGGTGCTAGTGCGGTATGCACCGCAGGGGACTTCCTCACTCAAGCGTGCAGGCCGCGCCCGTTCTCCCCCAAAGGCACAAAATGGGAAAGCTCGTCAGGCCCACCCGGTCCCTCCTCCGGACGGCTGCAAACCCTTTCGGGAAGCTCAGCAGTTTCTTGAGGAGGGAGGAAGGCTCTCCTGCTGGACTCCAAACCACCAAAATTACAGAGAAAACGAACGTTTCAGCAAACAAGTCATTTCTGTACTGTGGCGCTGCCCACCCACCGGAAGCCTTCCGGCTTGGCTGACCTCTCGTGCTCCTCCCAGCCCAAGGGAAAGTCTGGCAGAGATAATGAGCCATCTCTCTTCCGGGATGGGGAGGGGGAGAGCGTGGAATGAAACAATGAAACGCAAATCAGAGGATGGAATGGAGGCGCCGCCGGAGAAGATGTGGGAAAACTGGAAAGTCTACCAGGGGAACTAATTGGCACCCATATCGAGAAGACAAAATGTAGGCTAGGCAAGCGACGTCAAGAGGAGACAAGCCACCGATACCTTCCCTGAAGAATAATTTAGCAGGGTATTTGTTTAGAGTCCACCCTACCGAAGGGGTTAATGCACACGTGGATAAGGGTGAGCCGACGACATGCTGCACCTAGATTTTCAGCCAAGTCCCACATGAGAGACTCCGCAGGAAATTACAACATCTCGGGCTAGTAAGCAATGTCCTATTGTGGCTTGGGGAATGATTAGAAAATAGCAGACAGAGCTGGACCGACTGGTCAGTTTTCCCAATAAAGGGAAGTGAATAGTTGAGTGCCCCAGAGATCTGTCCTGGGTCATAAGAACATAAGAAATGCCACATTGGGTCAGACCAAGGGTCCATCATGCCCAGTATTCTGTTTCCAACAGTGACCAATCCAAGTCACAAGGACCTGGCAAGTACCCAAACATTAAATAAATCAAGCTACTATTGCTTATTAAATAATAATAATTAAATTAATTAATAATAAGCAATTTTTCCTCTAGGAACTTATCCAAACCTTTTTCAAACCCAGTTATACTAACTGCATTAATCTCATTCTCTGGCAACGAATTCCAGAACTTAACTCTGCGCTGAGTGAAAAAGAATTTTCTTCGATTTGTTTTAAATGAGCTACTTGCTAACTTCATGGAGTGCCCCCTAATCCTTCTATTATCTGAGAGAGTAAATAACCGATTCACATTAACTTGTTCAAGTCCTTTCATGATTTTAAAGACCTCCATCGTATCCCCCCCTAAGTCGACTCTTCTCCAAACTGAACAGCCCTAACATCCTTAGTCTTTCCTCATAGGGCAGCCCTTCCATGCCCCTTTATCATTTTGGTTGCCCTTCTCTGCACTTTCTCCAGTTAACTATATCTTTTTTTGAGATGCAGCGACCAGAATTGTACAGAGTATTCAAGATGCGGTCTCACCAGGGAGCGATACAGAGGCATTATGACATTTGCTATTCCCTTCCTAATACTTCCTAACATTCTGTTTGCTTTTTTGACTGCCGCAGCACACTGAGCCGACGATTTTAAAGTATTATCCACTATGATGCCTAGATCTCTTTCCTGGCTGGTAACACCTAAGATAGAGCCTAATATTGTGTAACTACAGCAAGGTTTATTTTTCCCTATATGCATCACTTTGCACTTGTCCACGCTAAATTTCATCTGCCATTTGGATGCCCAATCTTCCAGTCTCACAAGGTCCTCCTGCAGTTTATCACAATCTGCTTGAAATGTAACTACTCTGCATAATTTTGTGCTGTCCACAAATTTGATCACCTCACTCGTCATACCCCTTTCCAGATCATTTATATGTATATTAAAAAACACCGGTCCAAGTACAGATCCATGAGGTCAATGTAACCCCAATATTTAAAAAAGGCTCCAGAGGCGATCCGGGTAACTATAGACCAGTGAGCCTGACTTCAGTGCCAGGAAAGATAATGGAAACTGTTCTCAAGATCAAAATCGTAGAGCATATAGAAAGACATGGTTTAATGGGACACAGTCAGCATGGATTTACCCAAGGGAAGTCTTGCCTAACAAATCTGCTTCACTTTTTTGAAGGGGTTAATAAGCATGTGGATAAAGATGAACCGGTAGATGTAGTGTATTTGGATTTTCAGAAGGCGTTTGACAAAGTCCCTCATGAGAGGCTTCTACGAAAACTAAAAAGTCATGGGATAGGAGGCGATGTCCTTTCGTGGATTACAAACTGATTAAAAGACAGGAAACAGAGAGTAGGATTAAATGGTCAATTTTCTCAGTGGAAAAGGGTAAACAGTGGAGTGCCTCAGGGATCTGTACTTGGACCGGTGCTTTTCAATATATATATAAATGATCTGGAAAGGAATACGACGAGTGAGTTTATCAAATTTGCGGATGATACAAAATTATTCAGAGTAGTTAAATCACAAGCAGACTGTGATACAATACAGGAGGACCTTGCAAGACTGGAAGATTGGGCATTCAGATGGCAGATGAAATTTAATGTGGATACGTGCAAGGTGTTGCATATAGGGAAAAATAACCGTTGCTGTAGTTACACAATGTTAGGTTCCATATTAGGGGCTACCACCCAGGAAAAAGATCTAGGCATCATAGTGGATAATACTTTAAAATCGTCTGCTCAGTGTACTGCAGCAGTCAAAAAAGCAAACAGAATGTTAGGAATTATTAGGAAGGGAATGGTTAATAGAACGGAAAGTGTCATAATGCCTCTGTATCGCTCCATGGTGAGACCGCACCTTGAATACTGTGTACAATTCTGGTTGCCGCATCTCAAAAAAGATATAGTTGCGATGGAGAAGGTACAGAGAAGGGCAACCAAAATGATAAAGGGGATGGAACAGCTCCCCTATGAGGAAAGGCTGAAGAGGTTAGGGCTGTTCAGCTTGGAGAAGAGATGGCTGAGGGGGGATATGATAGAGGTCTTTAAGATCATGAGAGGTCTTGAACGAGTAGATGTGACTCGGTTATTTACACTTTCGAATAATAGAAGGACTAGGGGGCATTCCATGAAGTTGCAAGTAACACATTTAAGACTAATCTGAGAAAATTCTTTTTCTCTCAACGCACAATAAAGCTCTGGAATTTGTTGCCAGAGGAGGTGGTTAGTGCAGTTAGTGTAGCTGGGTTCAAAAAAGGTTTGGATAAGTTCTTGGAAGAGAAGTCCATTAATGGCTATTAATCAATTATACTTAGGGAATAGCCACTGCTATTAATTGCATCAGTAGCATGGGTTCTTCTTAGTGTTTGGGTAATTGCCAGGTTCTTGTGGCCTGGTTTTGGCCTCTGTTGGAAAAAGGATGCTGGGCTTGATGGACCCTTGGTCTGACCCAGCATGGCAATTTCTTATGTTCTTATGCACTCCACTGTTATCTTTTTCCACTGTGAAAACAGACCATTTAATCCTACTCTGTTTCTTATCTTTTAACCAGTTTGCAATCCACAAAAGGACATTGCCTCCCATCCCATGACTTTATAGTTTTCTTAGAAGCCTCTCATGAGGGACTTTGTCGAACGCCTTCTGAAAATCCAAATACACCACATCTACTGGCTCAACATTTTCCACATGTTTACTCACCCTTTCAAAAATATGTAGGAGATTTGTGAGACAAGACTTCCCTTGGGAAAATCCATGCTGGCTGTGGCCCATTAAACCATGTCTTTCTAAATGTTTTGTGATTTTATTCTTTATAACAGTTTCCATGATTTTTTCTGGCACTGAAGTCAGGCTCTCTGGTCTATAGTTTCCCAGAACACCCCTGGTGTTCTGGGAAACTATAGACCAGAGAGCCTGACTATAGACCAGAGACCCCTTTTTAAATATTGGGGTAACATTGGACATCTTCCAAGCTTCAGGTACAACGGATGATTTTAATGATAGGTTACAAATTTTTACTAATAGGTCTGAAATTTAATTTTTTAGTTCTTTCAGAACCCTGGGTGTATACCATCCGGTCCAGATGATTTACTACTCTTCAGTTTGGCAATCTGGCCTACCACATCTTCCAGGTTCACCATGATTTGGTTCAGTTCATCTGAATCATCACCCATGAAAACCATCTCTGGAACAGGTATCTCCCCAACATCCTCATTAGTAAACACTGGAGCAAAGAAATAATTTAATCTTTCTTTGATGGTCTTATTTTCCTTATGTACCCCTTTAACCCCTCGACCATCTAATGGTCCGACTCTCTCACAGGCTTTATGCTTTGGATATATTTTTTAAAGTTTTTATTGTGAGGTTTTGCCTCTTCGGCCAACTTATTTTCAAATTCTCTGTTAGCCTACCTTATCAATGTTTTACACTTAACTTGCCAATGCTTATGCTTTATCCTATTTTCTTCTGATAGTTCCTTCCAATTTTTGAATGAAGATCTTTTGGCTAAAATAGCCTCTTTCACCTCACTTTTTAGCCATGCTGGCAATCATTTGACCTTCCTTCTGCCTTTCTTAATGCATGGAATACATCTGGTCTGTGCTTCTAGGATGGTATTTTTTAACAATGTCCATGCCTGTTGCACACTTTTTACCTTTGAGCTGCACCTTTCACTTTTTTAAAACTATTTTTCTCATTTTATCAAGATTTGCCTTTTGAAAGTTTATTTATAGAGCTGTAGATTTATTTACTTACTGTCCCCCTTCCAGTCATCAATTCAAATTTGATCATATTATGATCACTATTGCCAAGCAACCCCACCACTGTTACCTCTCTCACCAAATTGTGAGCTCCACTGAGAATTAGATCTAAAATTGCTCCCTCTCTCATTGGTTCCTGAAACAATTGCTCCATAAAACTTTCATTTATTCCATCCAGGAACTTTCTCTCTCTAGCATGTCCTGATGTTTCACTTACCCAGTCAGTATTGGGGTAATTGAAATCTCCCATTACTGCACTAACAGTTTGGTTAGCTTCCCTTTGGAAGCATTTTACTGTCCGCCTCACCATTTTGGCCAGGTGGATGGTAGTATACTCCTATCACTATACTCTTCCCCAATACACAAGGGATTTCTACCCATAAAGATTTGATTGTGCATTTAGTCTCATGCAGGATCTGCATCCTGTTGGACTCTATGCCAGCCCAGGCATAAAGCGCCACCCTACCACCAAGATGCTCCTCTCTGTCATCCCAATATAATTTGTACCCCAGTATAACACTGCCCCATTGGTATCCTCTTACTACCATGTCTCTGAGATGCCAATTAAGTCTATGACATCATTCACTGCTATACATTCTAATTCTCCCATCTTACTTCTTAGACTTCTGGCATTAGCATATAAACATTTCAAAGTTTGTTTTTTGCTTGTATTTACATTCTGCTTTTCATTTGACACGGATACATTGGAATCTTTTAGCTTAGGTGATTCTTTACTTATAGGCACATGGACTACTTTTCTTATTATTGGAACCCCACTGTCTGGATGCCATAACTCTAATGCTTCATTAGTATCATTTGAAGATACCTCCCTCCAAATCATGTGCTGCTGAGCTACTGTTGGTTTTCCCCTTTGATTTAGTTTAAAAGCTGCTCTATTTCCTTTTTAAAGATTAGCACCAGCAGTCTGGTTCCACCCTGGTTAAGGTGAAGCCCATCCCTTCGGAAAAGCCTCCCCCTTCCTTAAAAGGTTCCCCAGTTCCTAACAAAACTGAATCCCTCTTCCTTGCACCATCATCTCATCCACGCATTGAGACTCCGGAGCTCTGCCTGCCTCTGGTGACCTGCACGTGGAACAGGGAGCATTTCAGAGAATGCTACCCTGGAGGTTCTGGATTTCAACTTTCTACCTAAGAGCCTAAGGGACCGGTGTTGTTGCTTAAACTATTCATAAATGATCGAGAAAAACGAACACTGAACAAGGTGATCAAATTGGCAGATGACCCAAAATTATTGGAGGTAGTTAAAATGCAAACTGATAGTGAGGAATTGTGGGAGGACATTGCGAGACTGAGGAACTGGGCATCTAAATGGCAGCTGAAACTGGCCTCTGTGAGAGATAGGATGCTGGGCTTGATGGGCCTTGGTCTGACCCAGCAAGGCTCTTCTTATGTTCTTATGACTGTGAACCAAATAAGCCTGATACTTCACTTTCAATGCATATCCAGCATAGCTCTCTGCTTCAATGGCAGGGGAGAAGAAGAACTGATACTTCATGCATATCCAGCATAGCTCTCTGCTTCAACGGCAGGGGAGAAGAAAAACTGATACTTCACGCATATCCAGCATAGCTCTCTGCTTCAACGGCAGGGGAGAAGAAAAACTGATACTTCACGCATATCCAGCATAGCTCTCTGCTTCAACGGCAAGGGAGAAGAAAAACTGATACTTCACGCATATCCAGCATAGCTCTCTGCTTCAACGGCAGGGGAGAAGAAAAAAGGATTCGCACTCACAAAGCGGGGAGTAGCTGGCTTGTTACGGCGGTTACTACCCCAAACCAAATAAGCCTGATACTTCACTTTCAATGCATATCCTGCATAGCTCTCTGCTTCAACGGCAGGGGAGAAGAAAAACAACCAATAAGGGCTGAATAACATATTCTGGGTAAAACAAATAAGCATGGGTGTAGCTTGCTTATTGCGGCGGCTACTACCCCTACTACCCCTAACTAATCAAGCTTGATATTTCACTTGGATGCAGCTCCATCACTGCTCTCTACATTAATGGTGGGGGTGGAAGGGAAATAGAACCAAAGAGCTAAGAGAAACAGATAAGTATGAGAAAAAAATGTGTGAAGCTTGCTGGGCAGACTGGATGGGCCGTTTGGTCTTCTTCTGCCGTCATTTCTATGTTTCTATGTTTGTACGGTGCAGGCACCTAAATTGACCTACTTGAAGTGTAACAATTAAAACCAGGATACTTAAGGTGAGGTGTAGTTGAACAAACCAGCGAGGATCAAGTTTGCACCTCATCTGAACTGGAGGGATAGGAGATTTGGAAAAGCGAAATCATGGCAGGACAGGTCTCATAACTCTGAGCCATTCACTGGTCAACTCCAATCTCCGTACTTCCCCACCCCACTTGGTTTGGAGCTCTGTGACCTCGGGGTGGGGAGCGGGTAGGTTCGCACTTGCAGTGGAAGATCTGTGTTATCCTTGGACAGTGAAAAATCTGCAAAATATTCATGTAATCCTGAACTGGTTTTGAATAAATCCAAAATTCTGAACTCCTTCTACACCACCCCCATAAAAAAAATGCCAGTTCACACCAGATTCTGATTATCCAAGGGAATTTAGATTGTGTTATTGGGTGGCATATAAATAAAATAAATAAATGACTTCAAGACCTGACTTGTTTTTGAAGCTGGTCAGAGGAAGTTAACCCATCGCTAAAATCTAAGTTGACCAGATGGCTCGGGGCCAACAGAGGCAGGCTGAGCTGGTCCGGGTTTTACCCTATTGCATCTCAGGTCTTGCGGTGCCAATTTGACTACAAACAGCAGGAACTACAGACAAAACCAGGACCAGATTAGCCTGCCCCAGATGCCATGGAGCTAGTGGATAACCATACCAAAACCAAGCTAGAGGGGAACGATGACTGTAGAATGACCCAAAAAAGAAAGATCTGCTTCCATTGACTAGAAAG
Source organism: Rhinatrema bivittatum (assembly GCF_901001135.1). Lineage (NCBI taxonomy): Eukaryota > Metazoa > Chordata > Amphibia > Gymnophiona > Rhinatrematidae > Rhinatrema > Rhinatrema bivittatum. The sequence continues at coordinate 52,854,337 of NC_042626.1, forward strand.
TTAGCCTTGGCTCACAAACACACCTCCAACCTCGGAAAGGGCCATCCGCCTTCTTTCCTCACAAGGACTTCCAGCCTATGAATGAGTGTTCAGGAAAATAAATACAAGCGTTCTGATGCACACACAAATCTTCTGTAACCAGGCAGGATAGGAAAAGAAGAACTTTAAAAAGACCAGACAGCCATATGGTGTTTGGAGCAGTGTTGTATTGTTTTTTTATGCTAGTTACTTTTTTTTTTTTTCTTTTATCAGTAGCTTGATGGATTTGAAAATGAGACGACATTCCAGTTATTGTTACAGGCCTCTATTGGAGCCAACTGGCACCAGTCTGGCCTGGTTCCTGGCGCGCCTGCTGGAAAACAGAATGTTTGATGCTGTTTAATTTAAAAATATGTCATCTCTTCTGCATTTCTTCACACCAAGTAACTTGCTAAACATTTTTTTTGGGGGTTTTTTATAATTAAAAAAAAGATAATTAAGGAGAATCACACAGGTCTCTGGGCAATGCTTCTAGCTGCAGAGTTCCCTTGAACTGACCTGAACTCAATTCGTGTTGGGTTGGCTGCATTGGAGAACGCTGGTTAGTTCGCTGTAGGCCAGGATAAGCTTTTACTGGGGACCAACTGGAGAATTACCCACAAAGGATACTGCACCCGAGCTTTCCTGACCCAGAAGGCCCTCACACCTGAGGAGGGGAACCTTGGCAATCTTTGGGATAAGAGAGGTCATCGGTCTCTCGTTTTTAGCAGGCGATCTGAAGTTCTGTCTGCCACCATGTATCATCGTGCCCAGCTGTTTCTATTGACTTTAGAGATTTAGAAACAAAAATCCGGCTCTCTCGTACCCTCTGCTGAGCCTACAATATTTTTGCTGTAAAGGAAGCCTGGCCTTGGATCAATTATGCATTAAAGAAATTCAAAACGTCATAAGACCTGAGCCAGATTTCGGATCTTTGGACTCACTTAACTAGTTCTTCTATGCTTCTCACCAATTAAGGCCTCACCACTTTCGTTTGCCAGGAAATGTAAGCTCCGAATGTACTTAATTGTTGTGAATATAAACCATCAGTTTTACAAACAAAAATAATATTTGTTTATAGAAATAAGGTATAGGCAGAATCCCTCAGTTTCCTGTGACAGCTCTTAAGACCAAGGGTCCATCAAGCCCAACATTCCTTTTCCAACAGTGGCCAATCCGGCTCACGAGAACCTGACAGGATCCCAGGGGGTAGAGAGATTCCATGCTGCATCTCCCATGAATAAGCAGCAACTCTACCTTATTAATGGTTAATGGACTTTTCCTCCAGGAACTTGTCCAAACCTTTTTTAAATGCAGCTACACTAACAGCTTTCACCACATCCTCTGGCAGCAAATTCCAGAGCCTAATTATGCGGTGAGTAAAAACATATTTTCTCTCATTAAATGTTTCGCTTAGCAACTTCATTGCACTTTTCAACAGAGTAAACTGATTAACATTTATTCGTTTCATTCCTCTCATTATTTTATAAACCTCTATCATATCCCCCCTCAGCCGTCTCTTCCCCATGCTGAAGAGCTCTAACCTCTTTAGCCTTTCCTCATAATGGAATCGTTCCATCCCCTTTATCATTTTGGTCGCCCTTCTCTATATCTTTTCTAATTCTGCTAGATCTTTGAGATGTTATGACCAGAACTGCACAAAATATTCAAGATGAGATCGCACCATGGATCGATACAGAGGCATTATGATATTCTCTGTTTTATTGTCCATTCCTTTCCTAATAATTCCTAGCATTCTATTTGCTTTCTTGGCTGCTGCTGCACCCTGGGCAGAAGATTTCAACGTATTAACAATGATGCCTAGATCCGTTTCTTAAATGGTGACTCTTAATGTGGAACCTTGCATTGTGTATCTGTAATTTGGGTTACTCTTCCCTAAGTGCATCACATTGCACTTGTCCACATTAAATTTCATTTGCCATTTGCATGCTCAATTTCCCAGTTTTGCAAGGTCCTCTTGCAATTTCTCACAATTCTCTGTGATTTAACAACTTTGAATAATTTTGTGTCTTCAGTAAATATGATCACCTCACACATTGTTCCCATTTTTGGGTAATTGCCAGGTTCTTATGGCCTGGATTGGCCACTGTTGAAAACAGGATGCTGGGCTTGATGGACTCTTGGTCTGACCCAGTATGGCATTTTCTTATGTTCTTATGTTCTTATATTACCAGGTTATTTATAAATATATTAACAAGCAACGGTCTCAGGACAGATCCCTGAGGCACTCCACTTTACACCTTCCTCCATTGGGCAAATTTACCATTTAGCTTTACTCTCCATTTTCTTTCTTTTAACCAGTTGGCAATCCACAACAGGACACTGCCCCCTATCCCATGAGATTTTAATTTCCTAAGAAGTCAGAAGTCTCTCATGAGTGACTTTATCATATGCTTTCTGGAAATCCAGTTACACTATATTAACCTGCTCACCTTTATCCACATTTTTATTTACACCCTCAAATAAATGTAGCAAATTGGTGAGGCAAGACTTCCCTTGGCTAAACCCATGTTGGCTTTGTCCCATTAAACTATGCGTATGTTCAACAATTTTGTTCTTTATGATAGAAATTATCATTTTGCCTGGCATGGGTGTTAGATTCGCTGGTCTGTAGTTTCCTGAATCATCCCTTGAACCCTTTTTAAAAATTGGCATTATATTGGCAACCCTCCAGGTACCACAGACGATGTTAAAGATAGTTTACAAATTTCCAATAGCAGGTCTGAAAATTTAAATTCTCAGTTCTTTCAGAACTCTGGGATGTATTGTATACCATCTGGTCCAGGTGATTTGCTACTCTTCAAGGTTCACTGAGATTTGTTTTATTTCCTCTGAAACATCACCTTTGAATATCATTTCATGTAAGACAGATACCCATAGCATGGGTATCCCTCTTATATCTTCCTCAGTGAATACTGAAGCGAATAATTCATTTACTCTCTCTGCTATTGCTTTGTCATCCCTAAGTGCCCCTTTTTACCCCTTTATCATCTAATGGCCCCACTGATTCCCTCGCAGGCTTTTTACCTCGAATGTACCTGAAAAAGTTTATATTATGACTTTGTGCTTCCATGGCAAGCTTCTTTTCAAATCCTCTCTTTGCCTCTCTCAGGAGTGAGAAAGATTCTGTGGCAGACGTTAGAAACTTTTGCGGCAGTTTCTGAAATTTTGCAACAATTTAACACATCTGCAGAAATTTGACTCATTGTGCATATTCAATAATGTTAATATATTTTGCATAATAAAAATCAAGTAACAACAGATATCAAGTAACAAACAACAAGAAAGCAAAATGGCTATATACAGGTTGCTCCAATAAAAATTATTATTAAAAAAAAAAAAAAAAAAAAAAAATCAAGTAGTTTTCCAACTTTGCTTGTGTGTCTGTATAATTTATTTTGGGTCGGGATTGCAGGTAATGTGATGAGGAAAAGGAGATCTCAGGGAGGGGAGAGGTGAGGAAGGGTCGAGGATGTGGAGGGGGAGGTGGGAGTGAGAACCTGAGAAGAGAGATGAGGAGAGAGAGTGTCCCTCCCTGACTCTAGCCCTGCTGTACCTCTCATTCCCAGCCCTTCTCTCTCCCCTTTTTCACCCCCAATCTTCACAGCCTCTTTCCCTCTATCCTTGATCATTTATCGTCTTTGCTCTCCCTGTCAATGCTCTCTCTCTCCCCTCCCTATTCCAAGTGTCATTTCATACCCATACAGGCTCTCTATCACATAATATCCCTCATTTCCCAATCCCTCTTTCATACACACCCCTTTCACTGAGCCACGTATTCACACAGTTCCCAGCCCCATCTGATCCCCCGGTCCCTTTTCTGCACTTATCACACTGCAGTAGAAGGAGATGAAGTGTTGCATTGGGCCATATCCTCTTCCGCTGCCACCCAGGCCCAACTGCTGCTTTGAACTGTGTGGGACACTGGCGGCGCTGTGCTTTTCAAAATGGCAGCTGGGCCTGAAGTAGCAGAGGCGATGGATACAACCTGAGGCAGTGCCGCTCACCGCCTCCTCCCCCTGCCAGCCCCATCGGTACAGGGGGAGGAGGGAGCGATCAGCTGCCGAGTAGAGAGGGACTCAAAATGGATCATGGGAACCAGTGAATTCTACAGTAAGGACTTAGCAGCCTTTATCATGGCCACGACAGAACAAGAGACCAAGGGACCTGAGTGTAGCATCTTGCCATAGGCCACTGCCATTGACCAGCTCCAAAGATCTGCTGGATCGCCTGAAAATGATAGCCTGGCCAAGCACTTCAGCAAACAGCTTCTTTATTCTCCTAATATCTGGTCCTGTACCGACAACCGCACAGTTCCATGTCCCTAAGGAACCAATATATACAACAAGCTTTTAAAACCCAGGCTGGCATAAACTCTATGCCACAATCATACATCCTTCTCCACCGTGTCATGCAACTAGCCCTGAGCAGCAAGCTTTCTAGTCCCCTTACTGGCATCTTCCTCACCTGAAGTGGCAGCCATCTCTGGGAGCCCTCTGCCACCTTGGCAGTCTTCTGTCTGTAGAGAAACTCTACTTTCTCTTAGTAGATCCTTAATATCTACAGTACCTGAATGTAATCTGCTTTGAGGTGCCTGAAAAGCAGAATATAAATCAAATAAATAAAAAAAATTAGTTTCATCTGTATTCTTCTGTGGTCAGCTTCTTCCTTTTGATTGGCTCTAGTTTTACACTCCCTGAGACTACAACTCCCAGCAGCCTCCTCTCTTTGTTAAAGCAGCATTACTTCTGGGATTAACTTTCCAGCACCCTCTATGTCTCTGGCTGGCCTGTTCTTGGCATGCATGCAGTGGGATTAAAATTTAGGCCTGGATCTGCCTGTCCTGCAAAAAATGGAGCTCACTGCTCAGCTAGGTTTGAAGGAGACTTGTCCTGAGTTAACAAGGACCCTGTTTCATCCAGGTACTTGTCCTGCATACCGGAGGAGAGAAAAAGGAGAGGGGAAAATACGAGGGGAAAATACGAGGGGAAAATACGAGGGAGATGACTGCTAACAGTTCCTGAAAAACAAAATAATAATCTGAAAGGAAAAAGGGGGATAATGCTGCAAGAATAATCTTTTTTTCGCCATGAGTTGAAAGTTGTTCTGTTTTTGTGATACTGTTAAGGTTAGTGATGGGACATCTTAGCCACTTCTGTCCTATCTCATGCTCCCCACCCAGTCTGGAGCAGCTTTCTAAGGAAACAGGTACAACCAAGCTAGGGAAAGAGGTCAAATGTTGTGATTTTGGCTAGATTAGGTGGGGGATAGGATGGCCACCTCATTCAGATCAAACCATACGGGCTGATCCAGACCTGGTTTTTGCCTCCCACCGCATGCATGGCATAGTAAAATTAATTTTTCCCCATGCAAAGTCTGAACTACATTTCCCTACATGCACTGGGATAAAACCAGGACTGGATTAGCTGTTCGGGCTGAACTGGGGTGGAGGTTGCAATCCTATATTGGGGTGAGGGAGGAGAAGTAAATTGACACATTTAAGAATAAGAATTGGGAAATCTCATGACCTCAGATCTGTCCCCTGGGCTGTGAGGAGATTAAAGATCCCAGTGCCAAGTGCTTATCTTATGAATCTCCTCACAAGGGAAAATGTCCCGGTACTAATGTCGGAGTTACTGTTGCCACGTTAAGAGGTCCTTAGGTTTCAAGCTGCCCAGAAGTGAAGTGCTTAGACATTGCTGGACTGTCACCCTCCTTAAATCTAGGCTATTACCAGGTGTGTGAATCCACTCCTGTTTTGTTTTTTTTACATACTCTTATTTCATGGACACTCTGCAGAAGAAAACAACAACGCTGCAGTGGGCCGGGGGGGGGGGGGGGGGGGGGGGGGGAGATGGAAAGACAGAAAATCAGGACCCGATATGAATCTCGCAGTGACCATGGAGCCAGTGCAAGCATTTACAACCACATCCTAAACCCTGATGTGACAGTCACACATCCAAGCCGGTACTGCTGTCCGCACTAACCAGTTATTGACCGCTGATTTATGTGTCTGGCCTGGTACCTGTCAGCTTTTGATGAAGGCAGATCTTAAAAAAGGCTAATATTGTGCCAGCCGCACTCTAATAGCCTTGGCTGCTGATGGATTGGGAAATTCACTGCTTTGCAAATAGCTTCTTTAGCATCTGTGGAGTTGCTGTAATAAGTCTGCATTACATACTCCTGACTTGTCCCCATCAACAGTAAAGATGGTGATTAAGGTTAATAGATGCCTCTGACTCTATAAGAAAGCCCTATCATACACTGCTGTCAATGTAGGACGGGCATTTTGTTCACTACAGGGTCAGTGCAGTGTATAATATACTGCATTGACATGGAATGAGAACTTCCCCTGCAGTGCATACTGCACTGGCATAGAATGGGGATTTCCCATTTCAGTGCATACTGCATTAAGATGGATTAAGAACTTCCCCTGAAGTGCACACTGCACTAATATGGATTGAGGACTTCCCCTTGCAGTGCAAACTGCACTGACATGGAATAGGGATTTCCCCTTGCAGTGCATACTGCACTGACATGGAATAGGGATTTCCCCTTGCAGTGCATACTGCACTAACACAGAATGAAGCCTTCCCCCGCAGTACACACTGCACTAACATGGAATGAGGGCATTCCCTTGCAGTGCACACTGCACAAACACGGAACGGGGACTTCCCCTGTAGTGCACAATGCACTAACGTGGAATGAGGACTTCCCCCGCAGTGTGCACTGCACTGACGTGTGGCAGACCCTCTCGGTCTGGCCACCTGATGTCCCTGTCCTTAGTAAGAAGTCATCCATCCCTCTCCGTCCCTCCCACCAGGAGAGCCTGGATTGGATGTCTGACTAGTATTTAGCCCAGTCATTTTATCACACAATGGGATTCAGTTAGAGAGAAGTCAGAGAGCAAGATATATTTTTTCCCTCCTCCGGTGAGGCCTCCCAGTCTCACCCAAAGTAGTGACACCTCCCAGTGCACTCCCTGCCTATGGGTCCTTCTCCTCTTTTACAGAGAAATAGATTTTAAGCCTGATACCCCTTTGGGGCAAAGGGGCTCTCTCCAGGGGACCAAAGACCTGTGAGCCTACTCTATTCCCTAGGTAGGCAAGCACCAGTGCTGGATCCTGCAGCGAGAGACAGTGAGGGCAGAGGAGCCATGCAGTTTTACCATGAGAAGTAGGCTTTGAACTTTAACTGTGTGGGGAGGATTTTGGATCCCCCCCCCCACCCCCCACCTCACTGGGATTTCAGTGCAGGGGTAAGAGCCTGATCCCACTATCCTTTCCTTCAGAGAAGTCCCCTACGGCAGAACATAAAAGAAGGAAGAACAAGATCAGGAGGATCCATTCTAGATTTCCACCCATGGGACCAGGACAGGCGGAGTGTCCATGATGAGGGTTTTTCAGTAAAGCTGGGGATTCCCGCACAGTCGCTGGGAGAGTTATGTGCATTTAAACCCACCACCATGGGCCCTACTCAGAGGTCTGGATACTGTATCATCAGTCAGATGTAAACTCACACCTCTGGATAATGCACTCTGATTTATTATTACTAATCAGTAAACTATTATTTTACACCCAGACCTGGTCCTGTCCCAGTTATTACAGCCTCTCATCTCATGAGAAGCACAAAATGACTGCACATATACTGGTGACCTTTTCTCATCATAGAAATGAAATGCTTGACAGTGCAGAGGGGTTACAATTGAATGGGAATTGTCCCTTGCAGTGCACAATGCACTAACATGGAATGAGTATTTCCCCATGCAGTGCACACTGCACTGACAGTGAATGAGAATTGCCCTTGCAGTGCACATTGTGCTGACACTGAATGTGGACTTCCCCTTGCGGTGCACACTGCACTAACATGGAATGAGGACTTCCCCCACAGTGCACTAAAATGGAACGAGTATTTCCCCATGCAGTGCACACTGCACTGACAGTGAATGAGAATTGCCCTTGCAGTGCACATTGTGCTGACACTGAATGTGGACTTCCCCTTGCGGTGCACACTGTACTAACATGGAATGAGGACTTCCTCCACAGTGCACACTGTACTAACACTGAATGGGGATTTCTCCCATGGTGCACACTGCATTAATCTGGAGATGCCTAGGAAATAAAACTTTGCAAAAAAAGTTATAGTATGGGCTTGCAAAACATTTGAATTTGGGGACATTAAAAAGCCAAGTGAAACAATACGATTTAACATGGGAAATGATGTCAGAAATAGGGTGATCATGCTATTTTCATGCAGAGAAAACTAGAAATGCATTAGCTAAATAGTGAGAGCATGTTGTTGAGGGGAACCAAAATTGCATGAGGACTCTAAACTGACTCCTCCTGCTGACAGTTCGGAGTTGCTTGACAGTGCAGAGGGAAGAAGCGGAATGAATGCTAGAGGCTGGGCCTGGGGGAGGGAAGATGAGAAGGATGGGGGGTAGGATGAGGATAAGAGGACACTGGCATAGAGAGAGAGAGAGAGAGAGAGAGAGAGAGAGAGAGAGAGAGAGAGAGAGAGTGTGTGGGTGGGGGGAGGGGGGCTCAGAGTTGACAACCCTAGCTCTGGCTCATTTGTCGTCCTTGACATGGAGCTATAGGCTCTCCTCACCTGCATCCTTCATGATTCGCCTTTATTCCCATGTATGTTGGTGCATACGCTTTTGTTGTTTTTGCTTATTTCTTGAAGTGCCTTTAGCTGTGGCAGCCATGATCACGCGGACGGTATGCAATGCCTGCAGCTCCCCGAGTGAATTCAGATTAGCAGTGGCACTGATCTCCCCCACTGCTTTCCGTTTTTAGAAAGCCTGTGAGCTCTGATTAGCAGAGAGACTGTCAAGATCCCTCCGGGACCCAGAGAGAAATGGTAACGGGTGCGTCTGTCACTCCACAGCAGCGCTATTGGCTGCGACTAGTAATAAACAGGGAAAGTTCCGGTTCAGCCACCTGAGTAACCTGGTTTGGTTTTTTCCTGCTCCTTTTGTTGGTTTGTTTTTTTTTGGCACAATCCGAATCGGGGAGGCAGCACCTCGAACCTTCATGCGCCGTTAGTAAGGGGGGGGCTTCTCCCCTCCGCACCGTTAGTAAGGGGGGGGGGCTTCTCCCCTCCGCACCGTTAGTAAGGGGGGGAGGGCTTCTCCCCTCCGCACCGTTAGTAAGGGGGGGGCTTCTCCCCTCCGCACCGTTAGTAAGGGGGGGAGGGCTTCTCCCCTCCCTGTTTTTGGGGGGTTTTTTTAGCTCTCATGCCAGGTCTAGCCCAGTCCTCTGACTGAGGCACGGTACCCTCTGAACCTCGGTGCCAGGGCGCCCTTTGCCAGCTCAGTAGGGGCATCGCCAGTGCGCAAGAGTTGGGACCAAGCAGGTGGGGGACGTCTGAAAGTTGCACTCATGCCCAAGCAAATTTGGACCTGGGTTCTCTGCTTCACCGGCTTTGGGGTTTCTGACAGGGCAATGTCATCAAAATTTCCCCCCAGCCAATCTGGGGGAGGGGGGGGGGAAATTTAAATTTGCATCAAACCTGCCCCCCCGCAGACCTTGCGAACCCGCCCAAAGAAAGATATTTTGTCCTACTGTAGAACCGACTGCCATCAAGATTTCCCTTCCTCCTTAAGGAGCTAGGAGTGTGGTTGTGGGTGTGTTTGAGTGAGGGATTGGCCTGTCCGTTTCCTCCTACTCCTTTGCGCTACCAGCTCAGACAGAACCGGCATATACTGGGCTACGGTGTGAGCCTTCACTCACAGCTACCTGGGGTCCCCCCCCCTCCCCCGTTTTATATCCCCTTCCCCAACTCAGCCCAGCCATCACAGCCTCAGTCCTCAGCCATTAGGTCCCTCGGAAAACCCAGCTAATGTGGACTCCATGTCAGGCTGCGAGGGTGTCACTGTGGAGCCAAGGCTGCCTCGCTGCCCTCGGGGCCGTGAGGGCTGCCTCTGCAGCCTGCCCAGGTACTCCGCACTACAGCGCACCGCACTGAGCCAACCAGGCAGGCCGGCGGTATTTGTGTTCTAAAGGTCTTGAAGGTTCCTCATACTCGCCCCCCTCCCTGGGGAGTGCCTGGGCTGCTGTGTGCAATCACAGTGGCTTTGTTCCAATTACACGGCTCCTCCAGTCCTTACACAATATGGAGCACGTTTCCTCCCTTTGGCATCCCCAGCCCAGGTCGGCCCGAGGAGCAGAGATGCACTCCGGGCATAGGGCCCAGGTCCCTCTGCCTGACGCCGCCCCTGAGCCAGCGCTGTGGATAGTGCTGTGGATAGTGCGACAGTGGATAGTCTCCTGACCTTTTGTTTGTGAAACTGCCAGAAAGGTTGTATTGTAACATATTTACGATATGTCACCTCTTACCAACAGAGGGCAAATCAAAATGCATTTAAACTCATACCCAGAAATTACAGATGGGAGATGGGAAGGCCCTCTGCTGCCTGAGGCAGTGAACACCCACACGAGATACAGGGGCCCAGCTCGGCCCCTGCTGCCGCCCTTCCGTGCCCTTAAGATTTCATAACATCAGAGAATACTGAAGTGGGGGTAACAGAAGACAGACAGCAAATCATCTCTCCCCCCTCCCAATATCTTAGGAAGCCACACATTCTCTTTCTGAGAAGGAGAGAAGGCTCCAGTTACAGATATGTCCATTAAAACAAAATGGCTTATGACCCATATAGCTACGATTGATGCAGTATCTTCTTGATTCGAAAAAGTAAGAACATAAGAAATTGCCATACTGGGTCAGAGCAAGGGTCCATCAAGCCCAGCATCCTGTTTCCAACAGTGGCCAATCCAGGCCACCAGCACCTGGCAATTACCCAAACACCAAATAGATCCCATGCTACTGATGCCAGTAATAGCAGTGGCTATTCCCTAAGTCAACTTGATTTATAGCAGGTAATGGACTTCTCCTCCAAGAACTTATCCAAACCTTTTTTAAACCCAGCTACACTAACTGCACTAACCACATCCTCTGGCAACAAATTCCAGAGTTTAATTGTGCGTTGAGCGAAAAAGTATTTTCTCCAATTAGTTTTAAATGTGCTACATTCTAACTTCATGGAGTGCCCCCTAGTTCTTCTATTGTCCGAAAGAGTAAATAACCGATTCACATTTACCAGTTCTAGACCTCTCATGATTTTAAAGACCTCTATCATAACCCCCCTCAGTGTCTCTTCCCCAAGCTGAACAGCCCTAACCTCTTTAGTCTTTCCTCATAGGGGAGCTGTTCCATTCCCTTTATCATTTAGATCACCCTTCTCTGTACCTTCTCCATCGCAATTATATCTTTCTTGAGATGCGGTGACAAGAATTGTACACAGTATTCAAGGTGCAATCTCACCATGGAGCGAAACAGAGGCATTATGACATTTTCCATTTTATTCACCATTCCCTTCCTAATAATTCCTAACATTCTGTTTGCTTTTTTGACTGCCGCAGCACACTGAACCGACGATTTCAATGTGTTATCCACTATGACGCCTAGATCTCTTTCCTGGGTGGTAGCTGCTAATATGGAACCTATTGCGTAACTATAGCATGGGTTATTTTTCCCTATATGCATCACCTTGCACTTATCCACATTAAATTTCATCTGCCATTTGGATGTCCATTTTTCCAGTCTCACAAGGTCCTCCTGCAATTTATCACAATCTGCTTGTGATTTAACTACTCTGAATAGTTTGTATCATCTGCAAATTTGATTACCTCACTCATGCTATTCTTTTCCAGATCATATTTAAATATATTGAAAAGCACCGGTCCAAGTACAGATCCCTGAGGCACTCCACTGTTTACCCTTTTCCACTGAGAAAATTGTCCATTTAATCCTATTCTCTGTTTCCATGAAAGGACATTGCCTCCTATCCCATGACTTTTTACTTTTCTTAGAAGCCTCTCATGAGGAACTTTGTCAAATGCCTTCTGAAAATCCAAATACACTACATCAGGTTCACTTATCTGTTTATTAACCCCTTCAAAAAAGTGAAGCAGATTTGTGAGGCAAGACTTGCCCTGGGTAAAGCCATGCTGACTTTGTTCCATTAAACCATGTCTTTCTATATGTTCTGTGATTTTGATGTTTAGAACACTTTCCACTATTTTTCCTGGCACTGAAGTCAGGCTAACCGGTCTGTAGTTTCCCAGATTGCCCCGGAGCCATTTTTAAATATTGGGGTTACATTAGCCACCCTCCAGTCTTCAGGTAGAATGGATGATTTTAATAAGTTACTAATTTTTCCTAATAGATCTGAAATTTCATGTTTGAGTTCCTTCAGAACCCTGGGTGTATACCATCTGGTCCAGGTGATTTACTAATCTTCAGTTTGTCAATCAGGCCTACCACATCTTCTAGGTTCACCGTGATTTGATTCAGTCCATCTGAATCATTACCCATGAAAACCTTCTCCATTACGGATACCTCCCCAACATCCTCTTCAGTAAACACTGAAGCAAAGCAATCATTTAATCTTTCAGTGATGGCCTTATCTTCTCTAAGTGCCCCTTTAACCCCTCGATTATCTGACTACCTCGCAGGCTTTCTGATTTGGATATATTTTTTAAAGTTTTTACTGTGAGTTTTTGCCTCTAAGGCCAATTTCTTTTCAAATTCTCTCTTAGACTGTCTTATCAATGTCTTACATTTAACTTGCCAATGCTTATGCTTTATCCTATTTTCTTCTGTTGGATCCTCCTTCCAATTTTTGAATGAAGATCTTTAGGCTAAAATAGCCTCTTTCACCTCACTAATTAACCATGCCGGTAATAATTTTGCCTTCCTTCCACCTTTCCTAATGTGTAGAATACATCTGGACTGTGCTTCTACAATGGTATTATTTTTTTTTTTTAACAATGTCCATGCCTCTTGCACACTTTGTAGATGCTCCTTTCAGTTTTTTTCTATTTTTCTCATTTTATCAAAGATTCCCTTTTGAAAGTTTAGTGCTAGAGCCGTGGATTTACTTACTGCCCCCTTTCCTGTTATTAATTCAAATTTGATTATATTATGATCACTACTGCCAAGCAGCCCCACCACCATTACCTCTCTCACCAAATCCTAAGAATTAGATCTAAAATTGCTCCCTCTCTCGTCGGTTCCAGAACCAATTGCTTCATAAAACTGTCATTTATTCCATCCAGGAACGTTATCTCTCTAGCATATCCTGATGTTCCATTTACCCAGTCAATATTGGGGTAATTGAAATCTCCCATTATTACTGCACTACCAGTTTGATTAGCTTCCCTATTTTCTCTTAAGATTTCTCTGTCCGCCTCACTATCTTGGCCATGTGGACGGTAGTATACTCGTATCACTATAGTCTTCCCCGACACACAAGGGATTTCTACCCATAAAGATTCGATTGTGCATTTAGTCTCATGCAGGATCTTTATCCTGTTGGACTCTTTGCCAACCTGGATATAAAGCGCCACCCTGCCTTCCAGAAGCTCCTCTGTCATTTCAAAATAATTTGTACCCCGGTATAGCACTGTCCCATTGGTTATCCTCCTTCCACCATGTCTCTGAGATGCCAATTAAGTCTATGTCATCATTCACTGCTATACATTCTAATTCTCCCATCTGACTTCTTAGACTTCTGGCATTAGCCTACAAACATTTCAAAATGTGTTTTCTGTTTGTATTTTCATTCTGCTTTTTAATTGATAGGGATAAGTTAGAATTTTTTTAGCTCAGGTGAGTTTGTAGTTACAGGCACTTGGACTACTTTTCTTATTATTGGAACCTCACTGTCGGGATGCCCTAATTCTAATGCATCATTAGTATCCTTTGAAGATACCTCTCTCCGAACCATGCGCTGCTGGGCGACTGTCGGCTTTCCCCTTTATTCTAGTTTAAAAGCTGCTCTATCTCCTTTTTAAAGGTTAGCGCCAGCAGTCTAGTTCCACCCTGGTTAAGGTGGAGCCCATCCCTTCGGAAGAGACTCCCCCTTCCCCAAAAGGTTCCCCAGTTCCTAACAAAACTGAATCCCTCTTCCTTGCACCATCATCTCATCCACACATTGAGACTCCGGAGCTCTGCCTGCCTCTGGGGACCTGCGCGTGGAACAGGGAGCATTTCAGAGAATGCCTCCCTGGAGGTTCTGGATTTCAACTTTCTACCTAAGAGCCTAAATTTGGCTTCCAGAACCTCCCTCCCACGTTTTCCTATGCTGTTGGTGCCCACATGTACCACGACAGCTGGCTCCTCCCCAGTATTGTCTAAAATCCTATCTAGATGACGTACATCCTCCCAGATGTTGGCGTTATCTGCTCATTCTGGTTCTGGAGTCGGCCAGGGTACCACATCTATTTTTGCATGTTAAACCTTCATTCTGAACCGGTAATTCTGGTCCCGTTCAGGGAAAAATTAAAGGTTTGATCTGTTTTTTTGCTTCAGTTTAGACTCCTTGGCTCTTTTCTGGTTTGACCCATCGTTTTCTTTTTCCTCTTTATTTGGTTTGCTCTCTCTTTTCTTGTCACTCATATTTCTTCCTCTTGCCCCTTCAGAGGGCAATTTACAAAGCTGTTTCCACCTCTCCAGCTAAAGGTAAGCTTAGACTGCCATAATGCATTTACTTTTAGTGGAGGTGAAGTGAGGCCTTCCTGGGGGAGGGGGAGGTAGGGAAACGGTGTGCGTACTTTCCTTTTGAAAACGGGCCTACAAGAGGCGCAAGCTAGAAAGCCTCGGCAGACTTTGCAGCTAGGCAGGATGCCTGAACGTTGCACCCTTCCTTATCCTCTTTGTCTCTAACCCTTCCCTTGCTGTCTTTCCCTCCATGCATCTTGCTCCTTCCCAGTGGCCCAGTGGTCAGGTTGTCTCCTCTGTCCTGGGAACCAGAGATCTGCACTCGTGGCCTTGGGTGGCCTGCCCTGTGTTCTTCTATCTCCTTGGAAGCTTTACTCTGTCCCCTTTCCTCCTCTCCAGTGTGAAGATGGGGTCCCACACTATAAAACGGGGTGTAAAAGTGGTCTGACCTTGGGAGGGTCACGCCGCTCCTACTTCCCGGTTCGGTCCAGGCAATGCCACCACTCTTGGCTGCCTTGGCTTTCCTCCCCTGCTCTTCAACACCGCTAAAGGGTCTTGACATTGAGCCAGGGACAGACCCTTCAGCAGATTGGGGCCTGCCTTGGCTTGCGCAGTTGTTTTACACAGCTCTTAAAATAAATCTCCTTACAACTGAAAGGTCATCTTTTTCACGGGGCCTCTGGCTTCCCAGCGTCATGCGCGTTTGAGGAATTTACTGCACTGTACCTTATAATTATCCACAAGTCACACAGCGGGCTGACTGCTGAAGGAGCGGCCCAGACTCGGCTATTCAGAATTTATAGCAGAGACGCCCCGGTCTCGATTCATTTATTATGAGTGGGACCCCAGATCTCCTGCATTGTTTGGGGACTGACCTATTCTGGTTTAAACAAATAGTGGGAGGGCCCTCGATTGTGCCTCTTTCTCATTCAGTAGTGCAAGACATTTAGGGTGGGATTTGTCACTGTTTGAAATGTTATGGATAATGTTTGAACCTGTAGTACCTGCTAGTGTCTTCTGGATGGCATTTTGTGTGATATGGGATCCATGGGATGAGGATTCTGGGATATTTTAAGGCTGCGTATGTTTAGGTGTTTTGATGAGGGTGCCCGATTAAGATTATTGGGAGGGTATGACTGGTGGGGACATGTCCCGGGACGATATAAATTCTGGGTCAAATTGGCGAGTGTTGCCCTTTCTAGGTTGGAGCTTTGAAAGAGAGGGACCTCCAGGGTGTAGAGTGCTGGATCGCCAGCCAGTGGGCAGGTGGGGTCTAGGAGCCCTGCCAGTATGGGGTGGGCACTGTAGGGGTTTTCCCTTCCCCAAGGGAAAAGGCCAGAGGCCAAGGACAGCAGGCAATTCCTCCCCGTGAGGAAAAAGGTACAAGGAGGAGTTCCTGAGGAGGACTGGAGTGTGGAGGAAACCAGGGAAGCCTGCACATTGCTGGAGGGAGAGGCCCAGGATGGTGGGAGAGAGGTGCCTGAGGTCGAGAGGTTGGGAGTAGCTCATGGGGTCGGGTGCGAGTGGCCTCAGGAGGTAATTGGGGAGCTAAGCTCCATGTTCCTCACAAGGGGAAGGATAAAAAGGGGGTTCTGTGATGGATTCAAATTCTGTTCAAGTGACGTGTGATATTCCAAACCTTAGGGGTGCCAGATCATTTTAATATAGTTTTATTATGCCTGTATATCCCATGAACTCTGAGAATTCAGTACAGACGGTTTATCCTCTTCTAAAATGTACATGATTGCTGACCAGAAATCCAAAAGAATAAAGTTAGGAGTTAAAAGTCTGTCCGTTGCATGCTTTTGTTTGTGAAACTTTATGTATGCCGGCACTAATCGAGAATTAGTAGGGGGAAGGGGAGGATAAGAGCAATGCCCTCCCTGTACCAGTCAGGAAACCACATTCTGCTTCTAACAGGGTCCTCTTCACTGTCTCTGCATGACCTGCCTTGTTGAACCCACAAAATAAACTGACCCTTACCATGTGGGGACAGATCCTCCCATTGTTTTACATGTCCAGGCATCGGGGGGTTACAAATGTGTTGTCCAAAAAAAGAAAAAAAGCATTAATTCAGTCCAATCTAATGTAATTCGGTGGGCACCTGAAGTAGAAATACAGGATCACTTTGGTTGGCGCCAACCTGAGACCCATGTGTGCTCTGAGCTGAGGACCTCAGTTGGGGGCCTGTGATTCTTTCATCCCCAGGCTTTGGCCGAAATGGTTTCCAGGGTTAGCGGGTCGAGAGGAACGGTCCCGACCATCCCTCGGTTTCTCATGCACGTGAGCGCGTGCCTTTGCGCAGTGCCTCTCCCGGCTGAGACGTTTAGCGCCCTTGAGGTTTCAGCCACTCCGAGAGCAGTGATGGGCAATCATCCCCCACCAGAGCCCTAATGAGGACTCCTGACCGGACCTTACCAGGTCTTCTTTAATTAAAATTAATAATTTCACTTAAATCTCCATCTGTTTCTTTGGTTTCCCTGGGCAAAAAAAAAAAAATGCAGAGAGGAAGAAAATCCTCCTCTTCCTGATCTTATAAGTAAGAATCAAGCAAGAGACGCAGGCAGGGATGGGGAGTGTGAGAATGCCAGCAATGTAAGATCTGCATATATATCAACACAGATGCACATCTAATATATGTTTAGAAAGCTTCTGGAGATGTCTGTAATTAGAAGGAGAGGTGCCCGACGTCTGGAAGAATAAGAGACTCTGCGCTCGCTCGCTCCACGCCGGAGGCGAATGACGCGGTCCCTTCGAGGAGTGCAGAGGTCCGGACCCTCCTGGAACTTGACAAACACTCTTTAATCTGAACCGGAGCCGCTCCCACACGCTCTGCGGGCCTGGGTCACGCCAGGGAAGAGGCGTGAATCCGCGGTGTCTTCTCTGGACTTTTTTTTTTAGGGGGGGGAGGGGGGGCAGCGATCAGCGATGCATGTGACGTGCTCTTGTTTTCTCACTCCTCATTCCCCTGCATCCCCGATCCCATCCCCGTCATCAGGGGCAGTTCTGGCTTCAGTGCCCTTCTACTGCAGCGCCTCGCTTTCCAATTCGGGACATCAAAAGTCACCTTTTTTGACCCCTGAGATCTCATGAAATTTTGGAGTGCAGCAAGGGTAGAGACGGTGTAACCAGTTTGACCTCCCCCCCCCCCCCCAAAATACAGTGATTTGTTCTTACATTTCTCAAATCCCAGTCCCCCTGCATCCTGGCCTTTTGTAGTCTTATGTTTTATAGAGATGGTCCCCAAAATATAGCACAGGGTGGAGTTTAAGAAAACCCAGACTGAATCCGCTGGACAGTAACTGTTCGGTGGATGGATAAAACAGCTTTGTCACATTTTTTTTTGGCATCTCCTGCTAGAACAGGGTAAGAAAGCACTGCTCCTCAAGGGCTGCCAGCAGGTCGGGTTTTCAGGCTGGCCCTCACGAAGATGCAAGAAACAGATTTGTGCACAATTTCAGCAGTGTGCATGCAAATCTATCTAAAGCATATTCATCAAGCTTGTCCTGGAAACCTGGCAATTCCCCCCACCCCTGTGCTAGAAAGAGAGCGAGAAGTAAATGCAGGGCCTGGTTTTTAACCCGTCACAGCTAAGGAGGTGCAATTCGTGCGTTGTTTTTTTTTTAAGGGAGCTGGATGGAGCCTTTGCAGGCGGTGAGAGCTATTGAAGCCCACCCAGGACATTGTAGTAGGAGGCTTTTGAGACCACTGCAGACCTGAGGAAGGAGCCTGTGGGGCCTCATATATGCTGCAATGTTTGTTTGCCTGGCCCTTTAAAAAGGTCTCAGAGCCTATTACGGGATCCAGTTTCTTTATCACCTTTATAGACTGCTTCCCTGCTCACATTAATGGTCATTCAAAGTGGTTTTCTCCAGGGCCAATGTGGCTATTTAGAATGCGGTCTTCACTGTTACATGAAATTAAAATCTAATAATTGAGAGGGTGGCTGGAAATATATTGAATGAAAAGGCATTTTAATATTAATAATAAATTTGTCTTTATATTTCGCCTTTTATAATACTTCAGAGCAGATTACATTCAGGTATTTGTGACAGCTTTCCTTAAACTAGTGGGGGGAAAATATCTCCCCAGCACACAGTGGGCCTAATCAGCTCGTCAGGCAGGAGCTGGAACGATGTGCCGCTTCCAGAACCTTCCCTGGGTAGATCTGGGAGCTTTATTTTTCTTTGTTTTGTTCTCGCTCAAATTAAGTCTTTCATTATTTCTGGCTTAGCTTTGAAAGAAAGCAATTTGCCTTTGGGTTTCGGGCGTCTTTTTAAGAATGGAAGTTTTAACCTTCAGCTCCAGTCTGCTGATAGCCGAAGGCTTTAACCTACTTTATGAGTTTGAAAAAAAAAAAATGTGCGCTGGTGCATAGGACCTGGAGATGGGATAGGAAGGAGAAGAGTCTGCCTGTGTTGGCAGGTATTTGAGACATGGGCTGATAGTTCTTACGGCCTCCCCAAAGAGGAAGGGAATGGCAGTACAGGGTATATATGTTGCTATTATAAGGTGTTGCGTGCAGTCCGTCTTATGGAGTAAGAGCACCGTCACGTGCAGGTCTTGGCTTGACAGGAAGGTGGAGTGGGCAAGTGACCTAAGTGGACCAGAACAATGACCTGGGAAGTTCAAAAGAGAAACCCTGCCTCTACCATCAACACTTCTGCAACCTTGGGCAAAGCCACTCTCTGGCACCATTGCTAGGGTTCCCAACCCAACGGGCTGATCCAGGCCTGGTTTTGCCCCGTTGCATGCACAGGGTTGCACTTTGATTCTTGAGCTGCGCCGTTTTTTCCTTGTGCTGCCAATAAGAAGTAGGGAAACTTTGTTTGCAGTTTTTATTTTCATTTTCCAGGGAATTTATCAGTGTTTATTATAATAAAAAACGAAAGAAAAAATCAGCCGGGGGGGGGGGGGGGGGGAGGGGTGGAATAGGAGGGTTCAAATGTATTAAGTGAAAAAAGCAAGGAGCTGCATGAATAAGACCCACAGGGCATTAAACAGGCAAGCTGATATATCTGAAAAGTGTAGCTCGTGCTGCTGCTCTGACCTCTGCCATGTCCTAGTAGCGGCTTTGACGAAAGGTTGCATGTTCGTTCAAACAGGAACTTAGGTTTACAGCACCGAGCTTTCATTCGCATTGGCTGGCGGCTCTTATTGTTGAAATTTTATTTTAGCACCGTTAGACGCTTGTTTATCAAAGCCGGCAACTGGGGATAGGATAAACAAAATTCGACAAGGCTAAACAGGAAGCCACACACAAGAAAATAGGTAAGAAATGAAGCTGCAGTGCCTTACAGCGCCTGCCCCTCACACGAGACCCGTGAATCATCGCAGGACGCTGCCATCCATCAGCGCGCTGGCGTTGACTCGCCACGTGGCTGCGAGGGTGACCCCTGCCAGGCAAAGAAGAAACTTTCTTGGAGAAAGAAAAAGAAAATCTGGAATAAGGGGGACTGAGCTGCAGCATCTGTGACGGTAGAGGGCTGATGAGGAGAAGTCCATGAGCTGCTAGTAATCATAGGGAGCGGCCGCTGCTTGGTGCCCAGCGGGGTAGTAGCACGGGATCTGGCCTGGGGGACCTGCCAGGTACTTGGGACTTGGACTGGCCGCTTGATGGACCCTTGGTCTGACCCAGTATGGCATGTTCTTATAAGGCAGGCTGGCTTTAGCTAGATATACCTGAACGGTTCTGCTAAGGCCCCCACCTCCTCATTCCCCAGGGCCGCCGTAGAGTGCACCGACTCTGCCATCCCTGTCCCCAATCTCTCCTTGCAAGGGGACGCTTGCATTGTTCTACAAAATGGACCGAGAGGTCTTCTGTACTCCTCCCGTTACCTTTCCTCTCCTCCCTTCACCCTCCCTGGTGACCACCTTTAAAGCGGGCAGGACTGCTCTGATCCATGCCCTTCTCCCCGATCGCCGACTGCCCTTTCCGTCGTGCTGCGCAGTAGGCCTAGAGCAGCCTTCCTGAGCTCATGCTCCATGCCCCCCCTTCTCTCAGGTTTTATGTAAGCACAAACCCACCTTTTTGAGGCTACGTTTAACATTTTAAACCCTGATCACAGCCTTCTTGGTTTTAACCATGTTTACTCTAAATAAATGTCCTGAAGCCTCTCACTGGTCCACGTGTCTTGACTAGATTGAAAGCTCTGTGGTGAAGGGACCATGTGTTGGGTGTACCAGTACAGCGCTACATGTGCCCGAAGTGCTTCAGAAATGATGAGCGTGGGGCAATCCCTGGTGGCAATAGGCAAGGCCTGGACTACCCCCTAAACCCTGGGAGGTGAGACGTGCAGGGCGACTGTGACAGGGGGACGTGACCGGAAGCACTCGGACACCTCAAGGGGATCCGTGAATTAATGCACAGGAGAGCAGCGCAGCTTTGGAAGAGAGGAAGTTCTGGAGTAGAACAAGGGGTTACAGTCTGAGGCTGGAAGGAAGGGGAGAGACTCAGGACTGCTGAGCTAAAAGAGGGTGGCGGGAGAAGAAACTCCCAGGGGAATCCAAGAAAGCAGGGGACAAGCAGAAAGCCACCGCTAGTGGTGGGGAAAAGTGAGGGGGTTGAAGATGACGAGTCAGGAAGCGAGTGTAAGGTATTGCAGAAGGTGTGTGTGTGGTGTGTGTACGTGGTGCGTGCGTGCGGGTGTGCGTGCGTGTGTGTGCACGTGTGTGTGCGTGCGTGTGTGTGTACGTGCGTACGTGTGTGTGCGTGTGCGTGTATGTACGTGTGTGCGTGCGTGTACGTGTGCGTACACGTGTGTGTGTGTATGTGTGCGTGCGTGTACGTGTGTGTGTGTGTGTGTGCGTGCGCGTGTACCTGTGTGTACGTGTGTGTGTGCGTGTGCGTGTATGTATGTGTGTGTGTACGTGTGTGTGCGCGCGTGGTGTGTGTGTGTGCGTGTGTGTATGTGTGTGTGCATGTGTGTATGTGTGTGTGTATGTGTGTGTGCGTGTGCATGTATGTGTGTGTGTGTGTGCGTGTGTGTGTGTGTGTGCACGTGTGTGTGCGTGCGTGTGTGTGTGCGTGCGTACGTGTGTGTGCGAGTGCGTGTATGTACGTGTGTGTACACGTGTGTGTGTGTGTATGTGTGCGTGCGTGCATGTACGTGTGTGTGTGCATGTGTGTATGTGTGTGTGCGTGTGCATGTATGTGTGTGTGTGTGTGCGTGTGTGTGTTGGGCAGATGGGGATGGATCTTGTGGCCTAGAACTACTGCCTACCCATTTCTTGCTCTATTCTGAAACGCGTTTTTGCTGTGGGAACACCGATTCTCCCATAGAAACGTCACTGAGAGAGACCTCCCCCCAACACACACACACACACTAAAGACGGAAGCACCCGAGCTAATCCTTTTTTTTTAGATTGCTTTGTCATTATGAGTTAATTTGCTATTTATTGTTTCTATTGCTAATCGTCATGATCCTAAATTATTCAGCAGGGCCCTCGTTCATTATTTATGCTGCTTCCTGGCCTATGGCACTTACCAATGTGTCACGGCTCCCAAGTCAACAAGAGCAGATGAGGAAAAGAGAAAATTAAATAAATTCCCCCTCCCCCCCACATCCTAATTTTATTTTCTTCTGTTTAATTGCTCTGAAATGAGCTTGGGTCCACACCGATCCATTTGTGCTCTGGAGTCAGACGGGGACTGGAAGGGCCATCTGCTCTCAGCCTCTCTTCCCTTCCCCTCCCCCCACCCGAGCTTCTCTGATCTTCACTTCCTCTGTGTGTGCTCCAGGCTTTCTGGAGTTCTGATACTGTTTTTGCCCTCACAGCACGTCCCCTGGGGAGTCCAATCCATGCATCCTCCAACCTTTATGTGAAAACATATTTCCTTATGGATGCTGTTCCTCAGCCTACTCTCATGGAGCTTTATCTTGTGACCCCCTTTGCTCTAGAATCTCCTTTCTGGTGAAAAATGCTTACTTCTTGTGAATAATTCCTCCCTTTGAGATGTTCAAATGCCTCTATCGTATTCTCCCCTCCCTTCTTGAGCATGCATAATTAGGTTCTTAAGTCTCATTCATGGGGCATGGACTACATGCTCTGTATCATTTTGGTAGCCCTTCTCTAGACCGCCTCTAGCCTATGTCCCTTTGGAACTATGACCTCCACAGCTGGACATAATATTGTAGGTGAGGTCTCAATGACCTGTAGAGAGTCACCATCACCTCCTTTACTTCTGCCAATTATACCTCTTTCCACCTCTCTGGTTCTGGCCACAGCCTTGTCCTACTGTTGTGTTTTCCATCTGTAAAGCCAAATGCCAGCTATAAGAACCATTCCGCAATGCACCGCTGAACAAACTGAGAAGACAAAAAGGCCTTTTTTTCCCATTCTTTCCTATTGTGCCCACTACTGATGTCCGAAGCCAAGAACTTGGATTAAAAGCCTGAAGAAGAGGAGACCAGAGGAGGCCATCTCAGAGCTGAACTGATGAAAGTCTCCATAGCTTTCCTACGCCCTTCCTCGCCCATAGTATTTTGCCCCATCCCACCTCCCATGGAAAGCAGGCAGCCCGTATGTCCTACCTGCACGCAACCCTTCCTTCCTCGTCCAGTCTTTCCATGAGGAGAGGACCAACTGCAATCGGCCATTAGATTATTTTGAAATTGTGACACGACACTATCCAATGGAAGACCCAGACCTGCGAAAGCCATAAAGCTTCCTCTCCCAGCTTATTAAAATGATTTTTGGATTGTTCTTATTTAATGTGGACGGTATTAGAAGAAAGGAGAACTTGGAATGTAGTAAGAAAGAGGGAGAGGCAGCACAAAGAAACAGGCAAACTGGGCATTTGAAGACCTGACCCATTGTCTCTTAGGGGCAGGCATTCGTTTTTAAACAAAATGAAAAAAGAAAGTGATGAAACAGTCATGTCTTGCTCTGTTTAAAAATGAAATAAACAAAAAAAACAAAAACAAAACCCCTGGTTTTCATCTGAGAAATTCAATGGAAAAATAAAACCAGACTAAGAGAGGCCCCAGGGCTGGCAGGCACCATTTTTAAGCCAGGAACCAGCAGGAAGGGGGGAATCACTCCTGCCCCTTTCTACGTCAGAGACCCTTGCCAAAGGGGTAAGCATGGTCCAGAGCAGGGGAAAAGACAACAGTTATTTTTTCTTTTGTTGATTTTTTTGTAAATTTAATGTTTTTTTCAGTTCAGCAAACAAAACGAACCAAAATAAACATTAAGCAAACCGAAATTTCCCGTGCACATCCCTACGGTTTTGCTAATGATCTTATCTTCCCTGCCAGGTGAATTTCAGTGACGCAGTAGATGACAGAAGAAAAAGGCCTGCCAGCCCATCCAGTCTGCCTTGCTACAGATCTCAGCTGCCAGCCACACAGCGACTGCTTGGAAGATCGCTCTCCTTAGCCAGGACATTTTTTGTTAATCTTCTTCCTTTCTACTCCACCCTCTTGGATAGGTGAGCGTACGACATCCCCTATTTAGTTCGAAGGCAACTCTCCTATGTCTACCCACACAGCTTTGTAATAATCTAAAAAGCCACCAATACCAGTGTGGCTGCTGGCTGCTCATTCGGTCTTCTACGTTCCTGTGGCCTTTCCAAGTGGTGCCCTGCCGCCCCCAACCTGCTGCACTAATCTGCTCCTTAAGATGAGCGTGCAGACATGAGTGCCTGCCTTTCTGCTAGGACTTCTTGGGGAGGAAGAGTTGTTTTAATTTATATTTTAAAATATAATTACGAATACATCTTAACATAGAAACTCAGGCCCAACATGAAAAAAAACCCAAATCAAAGAAACATTTCACATTAATCCTCAGTCCCATGGTAGGGCTGGGGACCCTCAAACAGAAGGTAATAGGTAACATGAAAAAGAAATAGTAATCGTACCTAAGGTTGTGATTGATAGGACCTGAATGTAGACAAAATGATTATACACTGGTGACCTTTCAGTCTCTGCCACTGCAGTAGACCTCGTCAGCCTCAAGGAACAAAATAAATGGATCTGGGACAAAACACATAGTTCATCCCGGATCACTTAACCATACATTTACAGAGATAGCGAAGAACTTGAGATCCTTATCAGTTCCAGGCTGGGTCAGACCAAGGTCCATCGAACCCAGCATCCTGCCTCCGACAGTGGTCACAATCTTGGTCACAACTACCCATCAGATCCCAATGATTGATCTCTTTCTTGCATCTCACTCCCAGGGATAGGCACTGGTTTTCCAAATCTTCCTGGCTAATAACCGTTTATGGACTTTTCCTTCAGGAACCTGTCCACCCTCTTTTGAACCCTGCTATATTAGTTGCCTTGACCACGTCCTCTGGCAACAGATTCCAAAGCTTTATAGTGTGCTGAATGAAATAATACTTCCTACAATTTGCTTTAAATCTACCGATTGCTAGTTTCATATGGTATCTCCTAGTCCTAGTGTGTTTGAAAGGGTGAATAACCGTTCCCTATTTACCCGTTCCACCCCAACCTTGATTTTATAAATTTCACTCATATCTCCTCTTAGTCATTTCTTTTCCAAGCTGTTTAGCCTTTTTCCAACAGGGAGCTTTTTCATTCTTGCTTTCCTTCTCTGCACCTTTTCTATGACCTCTATGTCGTTTTGAGACATAGCGGACTCAGAACTGCACCCAGTACTCAAGATGCGGTTGCACTATGGATCTATACAAAGGCATTATGATATTCTCAGTTTGGTCTCTATTCCTTTCCAAATAATTCCTATTTGACCACCGATGCACACTGAGCCAAAGATTTCAAGGCATTGTTAACAAGGACTCCGAGGTCCTTTTCCTGGGTGGTGACTCCTAACTAAGAATCCAGCATCGTATACCTGTAGTTGGGATTATTTCTTCCTTCATGCATCTCTTTGCACTTGCCTGCATTAAATAGTATCTGCCGTTTAGAAGCTCAGTCTCCCAGTCTCACAAGGTCCTTCTGCAGTTTCTCACAATCTGCTGCCGCTTTAACGACTCGAAACAACAAGCAGGAGTCTCATGGCACAAGGCCAGAAACAATTTCCTCCTTTCCTGCGTAGCCTTTGCCAAATCAGAGTAAATCCAAATTCTTGATCCATAAACAAAGTTTGAGGATTATGAAAACAGACATTGCATAGTCATGCTTAAGACCTGCTGAAACAAAGGAGACCCAACAGGGCGGCCCTGTTTTGCTCTTCTACAGTTGTTAGGTCTAAACCTATTCCTCTCACCCTGGCTTCTATCTCACCTTCCAATCTGGGAGATATTACATCTTCTTCACAGGGATGGTCTCAGCAGAGATACACAAAACCTCCACCAGATATTCCTTGAAAATATCCGGAGGTGCCTGACCCAGAATCTTGTGAAAATTCAAAAGGCAAAGATTAAGATGCCATACATGGATTTCCCTCTGCTCCACCTTCCTATGGGAAATGATCTTGTCTTCTGTTAGGGTAGCATTGACCAGTTTTATCTCCCTAAAGCCTCAATCCTTTCCAAGTATTCCTTGAAACAGGAATGTTGGTTGTGTGCCAATGGTTTCATATTTTGAGAAAGATAAATAATTGCTCTGCTGATATAAGTTAACGAAGCCTCTAATCTCACCAAAGCCGTCCATAAGGCATTCATAGTGACCAGTGGGGGTTAAGCTTGCTGATCACAGAAGGGAATGAGGCCTTGGGTTATAAGAGCAATGGCTTCACACCAGGGCTCCAGCTTCTCTCCCAGGGTTGGAGATGTGCCCTATTTTCTCCCTTCTCATCTCCTGTCTGCTCCAGCCAGAGATAGCTCTCAAGGCGCACACCCAAGAACCGACTCCCCCTGTGGCATTTCTGGTGTCCACATGATCTCCTGGCCTCAAATCTCTTGACAGACTCTCTGGGTACCTCCCCACATTAACAGTAAAAAAAAAAAAAATCTGGAGCATTCAGAGATACTGCACTCCCAGCAGCCGGATGCAACTCCACTAGAGTCTGCAACAGGGACAACATTCTCCAAAGTCCCAGGCGAAGAGGTCATTGAGAGCCTCTGCGGAGCTGGAGATGGAACTGTAATGTAGGGGAAGCCGGCATAACAAACAAGAAAAGGTAATACAAAAAAACAGAGGAAAAGAGAGTGGGTCAGCAGAAGATCCACCTCCACCACCACTCGAGCTGCCATCTTGGCTCCTCCAGCAGGACCCAGCAGATACAGTGCGGACCAGCGCCACCTTGAATTGGAGAGGAACTAAGGTTTCCTTCTCACAGGTGAATATTCTCTCATTGTTGATTCTTTGTTTAATCAGAACTCAAAGACAATGTGGGTTATTGTTTCTCTGTGTTGCCTGTGGCACAGCGCAAAAAAAAAAAAAAAAGATTTTCCTGTGAATTGCAACATACAGGGAAATAGTCTTTACAAAAGAAAAACGCACCCAGATTGACTTGTCATTTAATAGCTTTCTCTTCTCAGTTGTTCCTTTTTATAATATTTCCATATGATTTGGACCATCGATCTAAACCACAGACCGATTCAGAGATGCCTTCTTTGGCCTCACCAGTCTGGTTCCAGGGCAGACACAGACAGCAGTTCCGCCTGTTAATTGGGAGTGTGTGTGTGCGAGTCTCTCTCTCTCTTAGGCTGCGGAAATACATAACCCATTGCCTCAGGTTAGTAGTGGTGAAGTTCTGGACAGGAGATACCACTTGTCAGTATTCTCTCTGGGATGTTTTTCATCCACCTGAATCTTTTAGGAGACAGTATGGGTACCAGTCTGTAAATTTGCTTCAACTGTGAACAAACCCACCACCACGCCCCAAAATACAATGCTTAAGCTATAGTATAGTCCACTGGTGTTTGCACTGGAGAAAGTCAAGATAGTGGACTAGTTTTGCCAGGGAGATCCAAAGACTTTTTGCTGAAGGATTGGTTTTGTCCATGGGATAGAACAGTGATCACTGACTTTTTGGGTTTTTTTCTGGTTCAGTTTCTGCAAAAACGTCAAAGACTAGGGGCATTGCAATGAAGTTTACTGCGTACATTTAAAACAAATAGGAGAAAATATTTCTTTCACTCAGCGCATAATTCAGCTCTGGAATTCGTTGCCAGAGGATGTGGTGAAAGCTGTTAGTATAGCTGTGTTTAAAAAAGGTTTGGACAAGTTCTTGGAGGAAAAGTCCATTAACCATTATTAAGGTAGAGTTGCAGAAATCCACTGCTTATTCTTGGGATAAGCAGCTTGGGATCGATCTACCCCTTGGGATCCTGCCAGGTACTTGTGACCTGGCTTGGCCACTGCTGGAAAGAGGATACTGGGCTTGATGGACCTTTGGTCTAACCAAGGAAAATCTTATGTTCTTCTGAAGAGCTGTGGGGAACTTGTTCTCTGTCGCTTTCTCTTTGTGGATTTTTTGCCTAATCTCTACTGATGGATTTATCTTTTGTATTTCCAATATTATAAATACTTCCAGCTTTTGGAAGAAAACCTGAGTGTGGGATTTCATCATTTCCAGCAAGAAGGATCATTAGTTTGCTCTGTGAAAGCTCCCCAAAACAGGACGTAATTAGGTTCTTGTTTGTGCAAAGACTGGAGGAGCTTGGCATGTCCCAGCTTATAAGAGGGATAATTACCAACTCCAGGGAAAAATATTCATGTTTAGTTAACATTTTTTTGGCAAAGTTTCCTTCCTGGGATTCTGGGATCTGATGCCTTGAGCCTTCATTCACAACTACCTGGGGATTTCCCCTCCCCAACTCGATTTCACTCAGTTGTTGTAACATGTGCCAGCACTCCTCTCAGAGCCTAAGCCTGGCCACTAGGTGTCACTATTGTGCAATGACTGATAGTGCCCCCTACCCCCAAGAGCTGGCAGCAGGGCCAGCTTTGGCACTAGCAGCATCCTGTGCCAGCACCAGGAATGGAATCCTTCAAGGCTTGGGGAGGGAGTGTCCCCCACTCCGTGGCACTGTGCCCCTGAAGTGGTGAGCCCCGGGCGACCACACAGATGACATACCCATTCAAGCTAGCCCTGACTGTGAGCAGTCCCAGCCCCAGCCAGCCTGGGGAGTGGAAAACCTGACCTGAAAACTGAGCCCGGCTCCCTCCGCATGGCTTGCGTGCAGCACTGCTACTCGCCACTGGGCAGGCTCGCTTAACTAACGCTGAGGCCACACATTTACTTGTGTACAGAAGCCTGACTTGTGTTTGGCTTCTCTGCCAGGTCTGAGTGTTAAAGGATTACTTCGGTTTTGTAAAGGAAGCAGCTACCCCAGTGCTCGCTAATGTTCTGCTCCTAATTTGTATAATTTATGCTTGTGGTTTCTTTACCTTGCAAATACCAGATTTTCATCCTGCGAACAGGGGAAATTGTTCAGCTGGAGCAAAGAAATCCGAAAATCTCTAGAAAGCGTTGGGGTGATAAGCATTAGCACTACAGGCATGTGCAAATATTTTTTCTTTCTAAATTTATCCTCTGCTTGGCAAGAATTTACATTATTCCCCTGCAATCCTGGTTACCTGAGGAATCTTAGTGCCTTCCCTTTGCTTTCAGCCATCAACAATGACCCCTGCTGATAGCAGAAGGGTAGTGTGGGCATCAAAGCAGTGCTGCTGAGTGAGGGGGTGGATTAGCAAGAAGTTACAGGAGGAATATTTTCATCATCATCCTCATCATCATCTTTCCTTGGTGCATATTTTTCCATAAAGGTGAACTAAGCAAGCCACTATTTTCAGAACAATGTATAAATAATGTAACACAAATGATACAGGAAAGACAGAGGTAATAAAATGAAAATGATACAACATTGTATGCAAAATAAAATCAACATAAAACAACTTTATAATATTCTCCTGCGGTCCTAAGGAACATCGTCGCTGTTGGCAAACAAGGGCCAACTGGCTCACCCTGTCTGCCTGGCTGTTCCCATCTGCACTGCTCTAGTTAAGGAACTCGCCCAGCTGTCAGCTGTGTATGTGCTTGACTGCCTGCAGGATATCACACCTTACCTTACCTTGCTCTTGATCCTTTAGCAGTCTGCCCAGAACAGCAGACAGGTTCCCATAGGTAACTGACACCTAGGCCTCCTCCTCCCTTATCCCTTGCCTTTTACCGAACCTTTCAACTCTGTTCTTACCACTGTCCACCAATATATCTCTCTCAAGCGTGAATGAATTTTCTCACAATTCTGGTTTCTACCACCTCTGCTGGTAGGTTATCCCAAGCGCCCTCTATTTCCTCTGAGTGTCCACCTCCCTCCAGCATCATATCATGCCCCTTTGACCTTGAGAATTTCCTTTTTTTTTAATTTGAAGAAAATAACCATCAGCTTGGCCCCCCCTCTCGCCAGTCCTCATCCTGCATCTCTTACACCCACAGTAATGACGATGGCTGTACTGGTTGGGTCCTTCCTGGAGCCTCTGGCTTCATAAGGTAGTATCTAAACCAAGGCCTCATACTGGCTGAACACCCTGGCGCTGGTCAACGTCAGCTATAGGGGAAAAGGAATCAACACCCGCTTGGACGTCAACATGTTTTCATGGGTTTGGCCCAAAACTCAAACCTATAAACTGTAGTTCTACTGGGCTCTAAGTCTGGCATAACAAGTGTTGCCATCCTTACTTGTCTTCAGCAAGGCAGTTAGCCCAGGAT
Organism: Rhinatrema bivittatum; assembly: GCF_901001135.1. Taxonomy (NCBI): domain Eukaryota; kingdom Metazoa; phylum Chordata; class Amphibia; order Gymnophiona; family Rhinatrematidae; genus Rhinatrema; species Rhinatrema bivittatum. The sequence continues at coordinate 52,884,469 of NC_042626.1, forward strand.
AGAAACACTTTGCCCAGCCACCATGACTGGCCTTTGATGAATAAGAAGCCATACAGAAGTGACCTTCCACCATGTGGCCAATTGGACATGCACCCCCTGACTTGCAGATGAGCAAACTGAACTGAATGCCTGGTGGGGATTTGGATGCTTCTGTATAATTAGGGGGGTTGGCATTCTCAGCAGAGGCTTTATTTTGGTCTTTCCCCTGAAGGTATACGTGCTTGGTGCGCTGATCTCACCCACCTCCCCTTGAGCACAATAAAGAAAGCCACCCAAGAAAGGAATCTCATTAACACCATAGTATCAGCTTCCATGCATAGCTTGACTTTGTGTATGTGTGTGATATGGTTACAGAAAGATGCAGCTTGTCTGAAAACGTGGCTTATTAACAGAAGTACCAGGTGTATAATAAGCTAATGCGTTAATGTGCAAAGCCATACTAAGAGGATTGACATGTTGCTATAATTATCAGATATTTTGAATGTTATGTGAGCTTTTATAGGTGTGCTTTTTAAAAGCAAAATCAACTCCTCTGAGTAGCAGATAAATGATTTGTACAGCAGTGGCCTATAGCTTTCAGAGCATTCATAGTCTTTGAGAAATAAAGGATTTGGGTTAGAAGGTAGTAGGCCTGGGACTACACGCCATGCAGATAATAGGGGTTCCAATACGGAATTATCAAAACCAGAAACAAAATACGGCTTGGTTTGGCTGCAACTAGCACTAACCATGGATGTCAATGGGCAAAATGCATGGCAACTTGGAGCAGGTGAGAGAGGTCTCAGACCTTGTGTAGAGCTGCGAGTGCAAAACCCATCAATTAACTTTCCAAGTGTCCTGGGCAAAATGGAAAAAAGGGCAGGAGGGTATATGTGAATTTCTGAAATGCTGCGACTGGATGACTAAGGGAATAGCGCAGGGTTACAGAGCCTTCATTTCTAGGTCACTGGTTCAAATATAGCTCAGGTTGGATGGGGACACACAAGGGTGGGCTATTGAGTCTGTGGTCTCAGTCCAGTTCTGAGAGCAATAAGAAAAGTGTTAGCATTGTGGCCCCCCTGTCAGGTTCCTTTGAATACGCGCGCGGGGACTTGCACGCCGGCGCGCCTATGTTGCATAGGCGCTGGCGCACGCAAAGCCCCGGGACGCACGTAAGTCCCGGGGCTTTGCTTGGGGGGCGTGTTGGGGCGGCGCGGCATTCGGGGGCATTCTGGGGGCGGAGCCATGGGCGTAGTGCTGGCCCGGGGCATTCCGGGGGCATGGCCAAGGCCTCCAAAACAGCCCCCGGCTGGGGAATGGCGCGCCAGCAGCCAGCTGGTGTGCGCAAGTTATTCCTGCCTCAGGCAGGCATAACTTTCTGAACAAAGGTAGGGGGGGGATTTAGTTAGGGCTGGGGGGTGGGTTAGGTAGGGGAAGGGAGGGGAAGGTGGGGGGGCCGGAAAAAAAAGTTCCCTCCGAGGCCGCCTGCTCGGCTCGGCGCGCGCAGGTTGCACAATTGTGCACCCCCTGCGAGCACTGACCCTGGATTTTATAACATGCGCGCAGTGGCGTGCGCATGTTATAAAATCGGGCATCGCGAACAAATCTATGCCCGCTCATAACTTTAAAAATCTACCTCTAAGTGTTTCTGCTGTTACTCTCATGACGACTACAATGGGGGCGAGGGTCAGTTTGAAATGAGGACAATAGGTTTTCTCTCATCGCCGTAGGGGATAAGCCAAGATCTAATGGTCTTCAAACCACAGCTGGAAGTATTTAGCTTAGACTTTAGGAAGAACTTCTAACTTTGGGGGTAGCCAAGCTGTGCACCAAATCACCCAAAGAGATGGCAAGATCTTCATCTCATGGAGGTTTTAAGAGCAGACCAGACAAGATCTTGCCTGGAGGAAGAGAGAGGAACTAAATGACCTTGCGTGGTCCTTTCCAGGCCAACATTTTGAAGACTTAATTATTAGGGATGTGCATTTTCTTTACCCAAAGGGGCAAAACATGCTGAATGAGTTGAATTTCAGTTCGGTTCATTGAAATCAAACCATCCGAAAATATTTGAAAATTCTTTGGACATTTTTTGATATGACAAAATAGTGTGCACTATTATCAGTGTCAGCTATTTCCAAACAAAAAAAGAAAAAAATTCCCTACTCTTCCCCCATGGCTCCCGCACTATGTGCCAACCCCAGGAGTGATCCCCAGTCACTCCTGTCTCACCAGCTCCTGCTTTCATAATGGCACCAGCTGTCCCTGAAACTGGCACTATTTTGTTTTATGCTGGTATGGCCGTAGTCTGACTTGAAGAGGTCTTTGACCATGGAAAATGGAATATAAATTTGTAAAATGTAATTGTAAATTAAATGAAAAGATATTTATTTATTTATTTATTATAAAATGTATAGGCTGCCTATCTAAAATTCTAGGCGGTTTACAGATTCACCTTCAACATTAAATAAGATATACAATTTTAAACATATACAATAAATAAAAAAGAAAAACAATACAGGGATGAAAAAGAAAAAAAATAAAACTAAGTAAAACAATAAAATCATAAAACTATCAATGTAAGCTGCAAATTTCTGCAAGGTCCACATGAGATCTCATAGTTTTGTGCTGCAGGTCATTCTAGTAAGGACGCTCTATACTCTTTTCTTCTGTCAGATTAAAAACCTTTGTGAACAAATGTGACTAATAATTTTCTAAATTTTGAAACTGAACTCTCTTCTTTTAATCCTAAGGACAAGGTGTTCCACCATGACGGTCCCTGCACACAAAAAAGGCGGTCTCGGGATTCGTCTAGCTTAATGCATTTAAATGAAGGAACACTCAGTAGGCATCGAACAGCTGATCTTAATGGTCCAGTAATGGGTTGATAAAGCTTTAATGTTGCATTGAAGTTTGTGGACACCAAGCCATGGAGCCCCTTGAAGATGAGCAATAAGATTTTTAATTTTATCCGCCACTCTATGAGCAGCCAATGAAGTTTCATAAGAATGGGGTGTGTTGGCGCAGAGGGTACCATGAACTTTTGAAGATCAGGCAAGACCCTGTGAAGAACAAAAATTGGAACTAAAACAGGTAAAAATGCTGAACAAATACAGAAGTTCTGAATATGCAGAGGGTACGTGGTCCTTGGGCACTGTGGGTACCTGCCTTGGCATCTCTTTCAGTTCAGTTGGGATGCATTTTTCTCTCTCCTTTCCTTTTTATTTTGGGCTTGGTAGATTCCTCCTGGTCTTTTATTCTTCCAGCTCCATCAGAACCAATCTCTGCTGGGCCTTGAGCCTTCATTCACAACTACCCAGAGATTTTAACTCTGTTTCACATTTAAGACTAATCGGAGAAAATTCTTTTTCACTCAACGCACAATAAGGCTCTGGAATTTGTTGCCAGAGGATATGTGGTTAGTGCAGTTACTGTAGCTGGGTTCAAAAAAGGTTTGGATAAGTTCTTGGAGGAGGAGAAGTCCATTAACGGCTATTAATCAAGTTTACTTAGGGAATAGCCACTGCTATTAATTGCATCAGTAGCATGGGATCTTCTTAGTGTTTGGGTACTTGCCAGGTTCTTGTGGCCTGGTTTGGCCTCTGTTGGAAACAGGATGCTGGGCTTGATGGATCCTTGGTCTGACCCAGCCTGGCAGTTTCTTATGTTCTTATTCCTCACCCAAACCAACAGGGCGACGGTCCTTGGCCAGGGACCAGAAGTTAGGGCTCCCTGTGGAACCTGGCTATCACACACCCTAAGTCTGGCCACTGGGTGACACCATTGCACAGTGACTGGGACTCCCACCTCACGGAAGCTCTGGGTACTTCCTCTGCCGTATTCCCAGCCCTGGCTAGCCAGGGGAGTAGAAGCACGGTCCAAGAATCAAACCCAGCTCTTCTGCGTGGCAGTGGGCAGCACTCGCCACTGAAGAACTGTCCCTAGCAGCTGTTGCAGAGAAACATCTTGTTGCTTTCAGAAAACAAAAACAAAAAATGTTGTTCAACTGGTTCCTTTATGGTATTCATTGTGCTTAAGTGGTCATTACAGATCCAGGGCTGTTAACTAGAGTGGAATTCCATCACCATTGCTACTCTGTTGCAGCCTTTAGCTAATTAGCTTGAGCCTGCATAAGCCACCAGTCGCCAGGAATTTTATTTCGATAATGTGTTGGACCTGGTTACCATAATGTGGCAAGCTGCTCCTTGTCGTTCTTTTGTTGAGTATCTTCTGTGGATTGTGCGTATAACCCACCCTCTCTCTCTCCCCCCACCTCCACTCCATCTCCCACTGCTTGGCAGGTCGATCAAGCAAAGGTTAGAAAAATGATTAAATCCTACACCTACACCGTTTGAAATGGGTGGGAGGGGAAATGCGACACGTCTGACTTTCCGACTGCTATTTCGTGTTATGACGTTGTTCCGGCGTTGCTTCTCAGGGGAGGGACATTTTCAAAAGCAAAATTTACCTGGGCAAAGAGGCAGCCTCTGAAAAACTGCCCATCCCTCTACTGGTAGAAGAGCTGTGTTACCTCTAGGGTTTTGGGGGTTTCAGCACCCCTCGAAACCACCAGGAGACAGCTTGCAGGCAGTGCACTTGGCCCAGTCGGCGAGGGGTGGGGGGAGGGAGGTTGCTAGGGAAGGGTTACGGGTGCAGGTGGGTCTGAGCAGTGCTTGGCAGGACCCTCTGAGTGTCCACAGGACAGGGGCGGCGCTAAGGCCAACCCTCCAAAAAGTAAGTTCCTTTAGTCTGAGAAATTTTACAGAGTGAGGCCTACTCTCTTCTGCCAGACACAGCCTCCTTCTCCTTAGCTTCTCGGAGAGGTTTAAATAACTTGTAACCTTAGAGCGATGGATTTGGCCTGCATGCAGATGGTGTAACCTGGACAGAAACTGAATGTGTGGCATTTTGTGTTATGAAAAGAAAAAAATTTGAATTTCTTTTTTTTTTTTTTTTTTTAAATAACTTTTTTTTCCTTCCAGATGCAGACTATTGTCAGATTTGAAAAACACTTTAGATAATAGAGTTGATATTCATCTATTTTTTTGTGGGGAGTAGGGGAGCACAGGGTAATTTGAAATGATAGGCACTTTGTGGATTTCTGTTGACCCTTTCACTGATCCAAATTGCAATTAATACTTGTGTGTTGGCACTGCCATTAAGTAACTGCTAATATCTGCACTTTATCATAGTCGGTATTAAATGTTCACGTTTTTGTTTGTGTTCCCTTGAATATTCTAAGATAGGGACAGCCAAGGGCTGCAGAGATCAGGGTTTTTTTTTTTATTTAGGATACTCGCAATGAATGATCACGCGAGAGCTTTGCCTACTTTCTAGCCTCGGAGTCCAGCTCATTTCCATCTACCAGCTACGGGCCGGAGCCCATCATCCTTGCTGTAATGTCTTCCACCGAATGGAGCAAAGCTTAATTCATCTCACTAAGACATTCGTATCAGACGTTGATGGGCGGGGTCAGCCGTTAATGGATTTGCATTCCTTGCACACACACACACACACACTGCCACAATCTCTCGCTGGTAAAAAGACAGCGGGATTTATGCCTTGCTGTGTGATCCACGTGGGGAAGAATGGCGCTGAAGGCGGGAAAGGAATCAGAGCGTCCTGCAAACCATTCAGTGCTTCTGAAGAAAATAGCATTGCAGCTTTGGGACTCCAACAGAACAAAGCAGGAAAAAAAAGAGAGAGAGAGTCATAAAATCCTCATAAACTCTGACGATGGCTGGGGAAGCGTTCCGGGAATTGAGCGCGTCGTATACACAATGCCGGGGGAAGGACAAAAATCATTAGCAGCCTGTCTTTACGCACACATTCCCTGGAAATTAATACATTTAATTCAAGAACAAATTCTGCTTTCTCCTTGTCGTGCTTTTGGTTTTGTTTTCGTAGTGTCGCTTTTCTCTTGGAGCTAGAAACCTTTAAGCCTTAAGCACTTGGACCGCTTCGTTGGTTGATGAAGAGCCGACATTTCTGATCTTACTCCTCTTAAAACATAAAATTGCAAAAAGGCGTTGGATAGGGTACCTGGGCCTAATACTAAGCTCGTGTTGGGAAAAAGTGGCCTGGATCCAATTTCTTATCATGGGGCTCTAAATTACACTGTAAGCCCGAGATGTCTGTGGAAGGGTTGGGTATTCGGATGCGTTTCGGTTGCAGAGGGAATTTGGGGGCAACCCTGAGGTTCCAGGGATGTCGGCAGGCCAAAGGGATTATTGGCAGAGGCCTCCAGTTGCCTGCAGCAGCTCTGGGTAAATTCTTCAGCAGAGATTTTAAAATTCCCCTGCAAATATGCTACATATTTACATGAATTTGCATAAAATGCAGTAACCGTCTGGACTGGGGGGCTTTATAGGAGTCCATGGGGCACATATAAATTCTCGGGGTTACGTGGCCTTCGTGCCTTTACTATTTCTCTTTAGCCTTCATCCCACAGGTTTCGTGTGGGCTGGGGGAGGGAGATTACTCCCTGCCCTGGGCAAGAATTTTCTGCTTCTTTAATGGGTGCCAGTAACCCAAACTGGATGCAGAATGGTGTTCCAACACAACTTTACTGATGATTTAAATATAAAGAATACAACATTCTGTACAACCTCTTTCAGAAGGGATATCCACAAACAAGTCAAATAAGTGAATCTGTGGTTCTTTTTCCCATTGATCCAATCCTCAGGCCCCCTCCTTATTCTGGTTTACAAATGTCTACTGAAATGCTTCTTGTTATACATATGCATTATGTTTTTATACATTTATAATCCACTTAAAGGACATTTTATTGTATAATGTGGACTACAAGACTTAAATTGAATAAGTGCGAAGCCTTTCTGGGTAGCTATAAATAGTGGGGTTGTCTTTCCGAGTCAAATGCCTTGAATCTGTCGGCTGGATATCAAGTTCTGCACTTCTCCTACTCTCGTTCCGGATGGGCACAGGTGGTGGGTAACACCGGGCAGGTGCCACCGAGCCCCGGGTTCTCCCTCCGCCCGTTACGTTGGATATGGGATAAGTATCCTCACCTCTTTCCAATAATTCTGTCCTGTAGGATTCGGCCCTTCTCGGGCTGAGAGAAGCGGATAAAAAAAAGGAACAGCACCAGGTCGTAAACAAATGGCGGCATACAAATACTAAGTATAGGACCAGCGCAAGGGTAACAGGCACTCTAAGTATAGGACCAGCGCAAGTCATCAGGCACTCTACGTATAGGACCACGCAAGGGCATCAGGCACTCTAAGTATAGGACCAGCGCAAGGGCATCAGGCACTCTAAGTATAGGACCAGCGCAAGGGTATCAGGCACTCTAAGTATAGGACCTAAGTATAGGGTGAGGGGTGGGAATCTTCTTTAATCTCCAAAAGTAAAACTCAGAAAGACTTTCACATCTCCCAATCCCTGGTCTCAAAGACTGGGCCTTAGGAGTTTTTAGAGGAAAAAAAAGAAACTGGAAATGCTCCTCCCCCTCCCGACCTTCAACCCCAAATCCATAACTCCTCCCGGAAGCTACCATGCAGCAGCTCACATGGGGGTGCTGAGGCACAGATGGTACGTTCCGCTCACCTTGGGAACGCTGGCCGTGCTTCCAGGGAGCCCAATGGGGCCCTACATCTACACAATTTAAATATGCAAAATTATTCTGCCTTATAAAAATCATGTAAGGACTCTAAGTATAGGGTGAGGGGTGGGAATCTTCTTTAATCTCCAAAAAGTAAAAACTCGAAAGACTTTCACCATCTCCCAATCCCTGGCTCAAAGACTGGGCCTTAGGAGTTTTTAGAGGAAAAAAAGAAACTGGAAATGCTCCTCCCCCTCCCGACCTTCAACCCCAAATCCATAACTCCTCCCGGAAGCTACCATTGCAGCAGCTCACATGGGGGTGCTGAGGCACAGATGGTAGTTCCGCTCACCTTGGGAACGCTGGCCGTGCTTCCAGGGAGCCCAATGGGGCCCTACATCTACACAATTTAAATATGCAAAATTATTCTGCCTTATAAAAATCATGTTCCGCTGCTTCTGGCTACTTTATTTTATTCTCTCTCTCAGTTTCTTCTTTTCATTACACACGTTTCAGTTTTTGCTTCTTTTTTTTATCTTTTCATTGCTTTCTTTCTCCACTTTCTCCTCTCCCTTCACACTTTTCATTTCATGTTTTTGGATCACCTTTATCGACAGAAGATAAACCAAAGCGGTTTACGACATAGCAAAAAAATGCAATAAAATATACACACAAATAAAGCAATATCATTTACATTATACAATAAACTCACCTTGTCACTACAGTCTGCCTCTTTCCATCCATCCCTCTACTATATTCTCACTTCTTCCCAGATTCTCTTCCTCCCTCTCTAATTTTCTCTCTTCAGCATTTTTCCTCTCATCCCTCTAACAGTTCCATCCCCAACCTTTCCTTCCATACATCCTCCCCTCTACAATTCTCATCCTCTCACATTTCCTCCTTCTCTCTCTTACTGTTCCCAATCCTCTTTCCCTATCTTTCTCTCTTCCTTCCCTTATCCTCTCCCTATTATTTATTTATTTAACAGCTTTTAATATACCGGTGTTCGTGCAAGCACATCACGCTGGTTTACAATAAACTTGAGAAAGGAGGAAATTACAAAAAACAGGGAGTGGGGGAGTGGAGCAGGAACGAAAAAAGGGGGGGGGAGAGGGGGGAGAGAGGTAAGGAGGAAGACAGCAGCTGAGAAAGGTACAAGGAACGTATCAGTATTTACAGGATAGGTTGCTTAACGAGGTTAGAACATGGTTGATATTACAAGCGGTTAATGAAGGATAAATAGATTATATAATGATATATATGAAAGCTTAATTACAGCAGTTATGGTGGATTATATTGATAACTTATTAAACAATTAAACACATATATTAAAATATTAGCTTATTTACAGCAGTTACAGCAGGTAATAACGGTGTCTTGATTTAGACATAAAGGTTGTAAGTTTTAACTGGGGTTACAAGCACCCTATCAAAAAAAATGAAATTAATGCCCCACCCTACACCCTTTGGTGGTGGCAGCTTCGGCACAGTGGTCCCTCTCTATCTCCTCTACCCCCTGTCCAGCATCCCCTCTCTCTTCAAACTACTAAGCATCATCCTCTTCTTTTACCCTCTGCCCAGCATCCTATTCTTTCTCCCCCATCCTCTGTCAAGCTTCGTTATTGCTCCTGTCTTGTCAGATGAAAATAATCAATTTCTTTGACTGGGTGACCAACAGGGCTAGCATGACCCCACTGTACAAACCATGCACTTGTACAGAGCAGATCACTCTTCGAGCTCATCATACTGGGTGCTGAAGTGAATTAGCTGGACAGAACCTGCAGCCTTTGGGGGATCCCATCCTGCCCGGTGTCCGAACTAAAGAGGAGGCCCCGCAGCCACTAAGGGATCCTGCACCACCCAACAGCTCAACTTGGATGCCTGCGACTGCCAGAGATCCCATTCTGCCTGGCAGCCCAATTGGAGGAGGCTCGCAGCCACTGGTGGGATCCCATCCCACCTAGCAGCCAACTGGATGAGGCCCCATGACCTCTAGAGGATCCCATCTTTACCGATGGCCCAACTTGAGGAGGTCCTGTGGCTGCCAAGGGATCTCGTCCTGCCTGGTGCCCCAACTGAAGGAGATCCGTGGCCACCAAGAGATCCCATCCTGCCCAGAGGTTCAACTGGAGGATGCCTGTGGTCACCAGGGAGATCCCTGGGGGACACCAGTGGAGATGGAATGCCAGGCTAATGAACCATTACCAATTTGCACCTGTTGGGAACAGTCAAAGAGAAAGGATGTGAACCATTGGATAACTAAACCAGAAATGTTACCTCCTTTAGACAGTAAAGGAGGAGTCAGTGGTCAATTGTATAAAGGCCACAGATATATCCAATAGGACAAGTACAAAGCTTTGTCCATTATTGAATCCTATTTTCAAAAGTTGAAAGCAGCAATGTCACAATACTTAGAGAATTCCTAAATCCAATCTGGTATTGGTCAAGTACCTGATTAGCTTTGACAAAATCCTTAAGCTGATGCAAGGCCAATGATTCTACAACTTTAACTACAAAAAGAAAACATTGGCTGATGATTGGCTAATTCAGTCTTATCTAAAACCAGATAACTTAAAAACCTAACCGGCTACATTTGAATAGGTTTTTAAGTTATCTGGCTAAATGTAGCCAGATACTTTAAGCAAAGTATATTCAGCAGGACATTTATCCCACTGAATACAGAGGACAACTTTGACTGGATATTGTGTCCACTAACCGCCCTATTGAACATTGGGCTCAAAGTGACTTATTTTTTTTCGATGTGTGTCCTGTCTGTCTTGACTAGATTGTAAGCTCCAAGGAGGAGGTACTGTCTATTTATCTTTGTAGAGTGCTGTATACATCTAGTGAGTGCTATGCAAATGATAAATAATAATAGTAACTACAATATTAACTAACAGTCTTTTGGGAGAAATCACATTTGTTGCCCTGAAAAACAAACAGGAGAGACAAAATGGCAATGAAGAGCTTTGGCCATGCAAAATATTGAGGGCATAACATACTAAGTATAGGACCAGCGCAAGGGCATCAGGCACTCTACGTATAGGACCAGCGCAAGGGCATCAGGCACTCTAAGTATAGGACCAGTGCAAGGGTATCAGGCACTCTAAGTATAGGACCAGCGCAAGGGTATCAGGCACTCTAAGTATAGGACCAGCGCAAGGGCATCAGGCACTCTAAGTATAGGACCAGCGCAAGGGCATCAGGCACTCTAAGTATAGGACCAGCGCAAGGGCATCAGGCACTCTAAGTATAGGACCAGCGCAAGGGTATCAGGCACTCTAAGTATAGGACCAGTGCAAGGGCATCAGGCACTCTAAGTATAGGACCAGTGCAAGGGCATCAGGCACTCTAAGTATAGGACCAGCGCAAGGGTATCAGGCACTCTAAGTATAGGACCAGCGCAAGGGCATCAGGCACTCTAAGTATAGGACCAGCGCAAGGGCATCAGGCACTCTAAGAATAGGACCAGCGCAAGGGCATCAGGCACTCTAAGTATAGGACCAGTGCAAGGGTATCAGGCACTCTAAGTATAGGACCAGTGCAAGGGCATCAGGCACTCTAAGTATAGGACCAGTGCAAGGGCATCAGGCACTCTAAGTATAGGACCAGCGCAAGGGTATCAGGCACTCTAGGTGAATTTTACAGCTTTTTCCATGCCCTCCCCCCACAGCAAAAATTATGCGTTTATAACAGATTTTACACATGAAAAAGGAAATTTAAGTACAGTCCTAATGTCAAAATATCACTTACATCATGTATATTATTTACATGCACTGCTGAGGTGCTAACCAGAAAACCCTGCAAAAAAGACATGGGTCATATGGCCTATTTTAATGCATGTTGGGTGTGGACCTGGCCCTCTGAAAGCCATGAGTAAACTGAATTAGAATTAAGATATAGTAAATTTCCTATAACAAAACACAGCACTAACTGCCAGGACTCAAACAGCAACAACCCTATGTATGAAAAAGCAATGCTACAATTACTATATCAGGCCATAATACACCAACCTATTATGAAAACAGATCAAGCCAAGATGCTATAGATCCCTACACAAATATACACACTAGCAGAATCCCCCCCTCGGTCACACATGCAGAACACAAACCTCAACAAAGCTTCCAAAATTTGTCCTGTGGACCCCACAGCCAATCAAGTTTTCAGAATATCCATAATGAATATGATGAGAAATGTGATTATATTGAGTCTCCATAATATTTAAGTTTGCTGTATCCCATGCTTATTCATTGTCAATATCCTGAAAAGCAGATTGGCTATGGGGTTGCCAGACAGGTTTTGGAAGTCCTACAATAAACAGACCATAAAGCATAAATAGAAACATGCAAACAAAAACTGAACTGGAAAATGCAACAAGCCAGACTGTATGCAGTGCAACAATGGAAAACAGAATTACCAGGAGGATGGTGGGCAAATGTTAGTGTGAGGTGACAGATTATCTAGATGAACAGAATTGGAATCAGATATGCCTCATGTATGTGTGAAAGTATGATCAGGGGTTAATACAAGTTGTGATGGTAAAAGTATGTTCTCACAAGGTCAGTATGCAGAAATTAGACTTGTGGGCTGTAGGTAGCCCCCCTGCTTTCTCCTTGCTCACCCCCCCCCCCCCCCAGTAGCTCTCCCTTCCTCTAACGAAGTCTGAAAGCTTCAAGGTCACAAATAGAACTCAGAACTCACAGACATCTACAAGGTCATTTCCTGCATAACTAAGACTAGGTTAAAAGCAGAACAGCTGCAGCTTCACACAGAATAGTTTGGCAGGAAGCCCAAAATATAGCATAAAAGCTAAGAGAGACAGCCTGAAGATTCAGCTTCAGTAAAAGAGTATCATTAGCTATCTGAAGACCCAAGACTGAATCTCCAGGTCTGCATTCCCCAATTTCCTGATACATGTAAGGGATTTGTCACTGAAAATATCTTTTGCTAGTGCTATTGCTTTTTATATGCATATAACCTTTGGTATCTAACTGAATATAAGATATATACTATAACCTGTGTTTTGTTTATTTGTCAGGTGTTGTCATAAAAACTGTTTTGTGCATATATTATACAGGAAAATATAATTTTCCATACTTTCACATAAGCAGTAATCAGTGTCAATGTACTTTTTATGATCCACATAAGGCAAAAACTGCCATTCTTACAACCCACTACAGTAAGATAACTGGATGACGGGAAATTAATTTTAATGATGATAGCTGGATGGTCTAGTTGTACTGATGCTTTGTGTTGAAGAATTGTTTTAATTGTGTTTAGCTTTTATGTATTGTAACTTGATGTTTTAATTTTGTTCTTTGTTTTATGTGATTTATTGAAATCTGTAAAATGATTAACAAATATATTTTAATAAATAAATTGCTCATACAGTATAAAAAGACTAGTAGTAAAAGCCTATCCAAGGATTGTGGGAAATACTGTGAAGTGAAGGAAGTACATAATTGAGATGTGTGGTAGTAGAGAGTTCAGGCTGAGCTTGGGTGAACTGTGTGGTAGCAGAGAGGGGATTGGACAATTCAGAAATAGAGAGGGGCAAAGCCAGAGAATACAGCTAGAGAGAGAGCAAAGCTCACTTTCCATTAGTAGTAGACAGTGGATTAAATACAGAGAAGGGCAGAGCTGGAGAGTACAGGGAGAAAGAAGGGCGGAGCTCAATTTCCATACAGAGAGAGAGGCAGAGCTGGAGTATAGGGAGAGAAAGGGCGGAGCTCAATTTCCATACAGAGAGAGGGGCAGAGCTGGAGAGTACAGAGAGAGAGAAGGGCGGAGCTCACTTTCCATACGAGAGAGAGGCAGAGCTGGAGAGTACAGGGAGAAAGAAGGGCGGAGCTCAATTTCCATACAGAGAGAGGGCAGAGCTGGAGAGTACAGGGAGAGAGAGGGCGGAGCTCAATGTCCATTTAGAGAGAAGGGCAGAGCTGGAGAGTACAGGGAGAAAGAAGGGCGGAGCTCAATTTCCATTCAGAAAGACAGGCAGAGCTGGAGAGTACAGGGCGAGAGAAGAGCGGAGCTCAATTTCCATACAGAGAGAGAGCCAGAGCTGGAGAGTACAGGGAGAGAGAAGGGCGGAGCTCAATTTCCATACAGAGAGAGAGCCAGAGCTGGAGAGTACAGGGAGAGAGAAGGGCGGAGCTCAATTTCCATACAGAGAGAGGGGCAGAGCTGGAGAGAAGGGCGGAGCTCAATTTCCGTACAGAGAGAGGGGCAGAGCTGGAGAGTATGGGAGAGAGAAGGCGGAGCTCAATGTCCATTTAGAGAGAAGGGCAGAGCTGGAGAGTACAGGGAGAGAGAAGGGCGGAGCTCAATGTCCATTTAGAGAGAGGGGCAGAGCTGGAGAGTACAGGGAGAGAGAAGGGCGGAGCTCAATGTCCATTTAGAGAGAGGGGCAGAGCTGGAGAGTACAGTGGAGAGAAGGGCGGAGCTCAATTTCCATACAGAGAGAGGCAGAGCTGGAGAGTACAGGAGAGAGAAGGGCGGAGCTCAATTTCCATACAGAGAGAGGGGCAGAGCTGGAGGAAGGGCGAGCTCAATTTCCATACAGAGAGAGAGCAGAGCTGGAGAGTACAGGGAGAGAGAAGGGCAGAGCTCAATTTCCATACAGAGAGAGGGGCAAGCTGGAGAGAAGGGCAGAGCTCAATTTCCATACAGAGAGAGGGGCAGAGCTGGAGAGTACAGGGAGAGAGAAGGGCAGAGCTCAATGTCCATTTAGAGAGAGGGGCAGAGCTGGAGAGTACAGGGAGAGAGAAGGGCGGAGCTCAATTTCCATACAGAGAGAGGGGCAGAGCTGGAGAGTACAGGGAGAGAGAAGGGCGGAGCTCAATTTCCATACAGAGAGGAGGCAGAGCTGAGAGTACAGGGAGAGAGAAGTGCGGAGCTCAGTTTCCATACAGAGAGAGAGGCAGAGCTGGAGAGTACAGGGAGAGAGAAGTGCGGAGCTCAGTTTCCATACAGAGAGAGAGGCAGGAGAGTACAGGAGAGAGAAGTGCGGAGCTCAGTTTCCATTCAAAGAGAGAGGGCAAAGCTGGAGAGTACAGGGAGAGAGAAGTGCGGAGCTCAGTTTCCATACAGAGAGAGAGGCAGAGCTGGAGAGTACAGGGAGAGAAGTGCGGAGCTCAGTTTCCATACAGAGAGAGGCAGAGCTGGAGAGTACAGGGAGAGAGAAGGCGGAGCTCAGTTTCCATTCAGAGAGAGAGGCAGAGCTGGAGAGTACAGGGAGAGAGAAGGGCGGAGCTCAATTTGCAGATAAGGGGCAACTTTCCTGTTTATTATATTAGGTAAAATAAAGAAAAATAAATCAATCATAATAGTAAAACCATATCAATGAAATATTTCAAAACAGCTGATGAATAAAACATCCAATAATTAAAACTCATTACATTTTTTAAAATTTCCCAATCAATAAACATTAAAACACAGCAGACCCATCAAATAACATCCAATAATTAAATAAGGATTTAAAAAATCCCCTGCGTTCCAAACCTGGGAACGTTTTATTTCCTGAGATTGTCATGGATTAGCGGGAAGAGGGGACTGCACACAAACTTTCTCCTTGCGCTCTCATATATAAACACACTGACATGCACATGTTCATTCTCTCTTTCACACACGTTGACACACTCCCTCTCTCTTACTCACACTCTCACATACACAGGCTCCCTCTCACTGACACACGCTTTCTTTCACTCACATACACTCTCACTCAGGGCCTCTACTCTCTTCTGCAGCTGCCAGGCCCGCCTGGCCTCTCCCTTCTTCTCTTTGGCTGATGGTGGCCAGGTCATGCTGGCAATTTTGCCCTCTCCCCAAACATTGCTACTCTAAGCAATTACCTAGTTTGCCTAATTGAAATGCCGGTCCTAAGAGAAACTTAAACAATTCAGACAATATATGCTAAACACAATGAAATAACATGTAATAATAGGTGATAAAAGCAACAAAAGTAACAATAGACAGAGCTCTAAAAGAACCTGATATGGCTATATTTTGGCAAAAGGTCTGCATCAGAGGTTAACTCAAGATCACATTCTTGAAGATAAAATATGCAAACGTAAAAGACATAAAACAACCAAAGGACACACAAATCAAAGTTCTATTTCCTTACCACTATTGATATTTTTCTTTGTCACCGCCTTTTTCCTTGCTAGACCTGAAAGAGAGAATACACTTTGTGGGTTAAGCACTCGGGGTCAGAACCACAATATTTCAGGCTACCAAGGGAACAATGGATTATGTCATCAACTCTACTAGGAGGCGACCTGGTTATCAATTAACGGTGCAGCTCTCTGGGCTGCTTCTATTTACATGTTAATGACTGGTAACGTGAAGGTCAGCTTAATTAATTTGAGATTTCTGATGCAGAGTAGCAAAGCCTTTCCCCCGAACATAAATATTTATTGCTAAAGAATTAGGAAGCCAAAGGCGGAATTGTGGCAGGGCTAAAAATCTCTAGGTTCTAGAGCTCCTAACCTGACTTTTTTTTTTTAATTAGTTCTGCATCCCCACTACTAAGGATCTTGTAACCCTATGCCACCCTTTCTTGATTTCCATGATCATTTCTTCCCATACCACTTCCACTGGTCCACGCATCCACCGATATTTCTGTAAAGAAATTCTGCCTTGCATTACACCCGAATATGGCTCTTCTCAGCCTCATACCATGCCCCTTGTTCTGGAGCCTCCTTGCCACAGAAAAATGTTGGGTTTTTTTTCTGTTTTGCACTGTGGAACCTGGATGTTCCCGAGTCCCTCTGCCCTATCTTCTTGATCACATGTTAGACCTGGATGTTCCCGAGTCCCTCTGCCCTATCTTCTTGATCACATTAGATAATGCAGTCAGGAACGTTTATCATAAATGTAGCCGTTGTCTTCCAGCTCAGCTAGGTAGCAAACAAGTTTTATGTATGGCATCACCTCTTCAAGAGTTAGTATAAAGTAATGTGGGGGTCTTTAACCAGTTCCCAGTAGCCCCAATGGGCAGTCTTGGCAGGGAAACCATGAATTGCGTGGGGGCAGGATCTAAGCTCCCATCTCTCCTCTTGAGTTAGGTTGAGGCACGTTAACAGAACATGGAGGGGGAGGGGAAGAGTTGACAGAAGCTTGCACTGTTTGCCCATGTTGTTCCCTTCATGTTCCACCAGCCCTGTCAGATCTCTAAGCTTGTTTCCATTCAGAAAAGCCTGGTGAATATCATATCACTTGCTCTGCCTTCGAGCACGACCTTCAATTTGAAAACCACAACTCTGGCAAAACATGGGAGGAGATGGGAACCGCTGAGTTTAGACATTTTAGTTTCTGTTTTATAGGTCTTCAGCAAAAAAAAAAAAAAAATACAAATATTGTTAGGATGAAAATATGAGTCCCCATCATCTCCTGCAAACGTTGCTCATCTGTGAAGGAAAACGACCTTCCTCCCACATTTTGTCAACTGCAAAATATGATCCTTTCTAGTTCTCCAAGCGTATAAATACATTTCCTTATTTGCAAGGCAGCATGAAAGGTGTATTTTCTCCCCATTGCTTCTCTTAGTAAGACAGGAAAATTCTGCAGCTGGCAAATCTGGGGTATAGCTTAGGATTTCAGTCTATGACGTCTGCATGTTGAATGAATATCAGGAAGGCTTTACAGCTGAAGCTAGCGGAGTCGAGGTCCTCTTCATGTAATTAGAGCACGGAAATTTGATAGCTTGCAGATCTGCCATTCACTGCTTGGGCTCATTGTTGAGACACAGGGATACTTAGGCATCAGAATGGGTTGGGCCACAGGGGTCATGACCCAAACAAAACCTGGCCCTTCCTGCAGAATCCCTGCGGGAGATGTGGGCTTGGGTTGGCCAGGCAGGAGGTGGGGAGCAGTGGGCTCTGGCCCCAGTCCTCTGCCTACGTGTCTGTGGGCTCTAAGGCTGCTTTGGCCCGCAGGGGACTCTGTAAGGTCGTCCATGTGATAAAAGCAGTGGTCAGGCCCAGGCTCTCCTTCCCCTTGCCACTAATCAGCATAGGACAGGGAAAGGGGGGAGAACAGAAAAGAGAGTGAGACAGAGGTTGGGGAGAAGGAAGGGTGGGGGGCAGGGTAAGAGAAAGACATGGCAAGAGGGAGGGCAGGGGGGTGTGGAGGCAGGGAAGAAAGAGAGAGAGAGAGAGACCAGAGGAAGACGAAGAGGTTGGAGCTTGGTTGGCTTGGCCCAATCTCAAACAACAAACAAAATATCAGGAAAATGCAAATCCTTATGGGTAGACTTTTAATGCCCGGTATCTTTAAGGGTAACTCCCAAAAGGGAGAACCTCGATGTTAGAATACACCGTTTTTGCTTTAAATTTTTAAGTGAACTTTAATACTCGTGTTTGAGCAGCATTCTGTGGTCTTTATTTTTTGTGATAATATATTTTATCTTATTTGCTAACTCTCCTTAATAACCACAGTCCTTAAGAGAAGCGTTGAAAGATAATTATTACACAAAAAAATAAATGAAGATGCCCATACTCGAGCAGCTACTATCAGAGCTGAATTGCTTTTCGCCACATTGGTAATGAATACTTTAACCGCGTTGTAACCAATTTCTCTTAGGTCCTGCGAAGCCGCCCGACACTGCCAGTGTTTCAGCAATAATTGCCTGCTTCAGGGGTCAGAGAGGCTGCTGTTAAGGAAAATAAGTTTTAAATTATAATGATGGTAATAAAGTCTCTAGCCCATATAGTAGTATAAACTTACTGTGTGTCTTCAAGCCAAGACGTGGACACCACTGCTTCTTACCAGACAGCAGCCATATTATCCTCCTGTGTATTTAAAAAGACCCTGGACCAATGAAAACCCTCCCAGGGCCAAAGTCCCGTCTTTGACTGACAGGAAAACTCTCCTAGCTTTTAAGCAAGGAAGTTTCCTATCACGTCCAGCTTATACCAGAGAAATTGTGTTGCAGTTCCTTTTCAGATCCAACTTGCACCATGAAATATGAAAAATAAACATTCTAAAAAAACATAAATTCTTGGACTCTGTACTTCTGAGTTCTTTGGTAAATCCTCCTAACCCACCTTCCTCCTGTGGGCGGGAGAGTGGCATCTGTGTCTGCCTCCTACTCTGCCGGCTTCAATATGGAGTCTGAGTGGGAGGTGCTGGAAGGTCCAGAGAGACCTGCATATTGAGATGGGATTGGAGGCAGCAGAGCGGGAGGCAAAGACAGGTAGGAAGCGCAGCTCTCCTCCTGCCCATGGGAGGGAGAGGGGGGAGAGGATCATGTCAGGGCTGGGATGGAAGCAGGAGGAAGAATGAATGGATGAGACCCTAGAGTCAGCCCTGCCTGTCACACCCTCCCACTATCCAGAAGTCATGAAGCTGCCCTGAAGCTGGGTGATATCCCTGAAGGAAGAGCTGGTAACTGCTACACATGTGACCCTCAGGTCTTCTGCCCAGTTGTTTGTTTACATTGCTTTTCATAAACACTCAGTGAAAAATTAATTTGTAACATGAAGCTCAGGAAGAGTTGAGATGTTCAATCAGTTTTAAATATTTAGTTTGTTTTAAAATCTGGAATATGGGTGTTACCACACCACTTATATAAGTCCACAGTATCTATTACTATTATAAAACCACCACAGTTACATTCCTACGCCTAGATTTATAATAATACGCCTAGATTTATAATAACCTACGCCTAGATTTAGAACACAAACCAAAGCATAGCGATATAGTATAACATTTATACAATTTCCAGGGAATAGTTGGCTGGCTAATTTATGTATTTATTTGCTCCACTTTGATATCCTGCGTAACTACACCAGAATGCCCCGAAGTGGATTTACAATGTAATTATAATGTTTACTTGTGTCTAGAGCTTGGTTTTTATCACTCGGACTGGTTCCTGGAGTATGACTTAGCCCCGATCCCTTAGCCTGCATTATCTGCCCTGCTATCAAACACGTGTACCCATAAAACACTAAGCAGTCAATATTCCAAAGGTTTGCCAAGTTAGAGTTAGCTGGCCAAAACCCAAGATCTGAACATTATCCCCTGCACTCCCACTAGATAACCAGGAAAAAAGATGTGAGGTTGGGGCTTTCCTGGGGCCCAGTTTCTCTTTGTCCAGGCAGTGCTGAATACCTGTCCTAAGTTATACAGAAATTTTTATCTTGGTAAAGCTACCCCCAAATGATCAGTATTTCAGCCAAGCTTGCACAAGTACAGGACGTGGCATTGAAAGCAAGGGAGGGAGATGAGTGTAGACTGAGTAGGGTCTGTGGTAGTACAGCAGGCAACAGCAGCAGTGGGTGAGCCAACAGGTACTGTCAACCAAATAGAGTGACTTTGAACTGGCTATTGTCAATGTGAGTTGGCTCGTTAAAATACTCCTAGAAGCCTAGGAAGGCAAAGGAAATGTAACGTTGTATGGACCGCTTCCTTTGTTGAATGGGGCCTGTTGGTTATTGGTACAATAGGAATGGAACTTGTACCAGGACAAAACGTGGAATTAGCTGGCTGCACGTTTTGTGAACATTTTTTAGCATAATGCATGTAAATCTCATCAAGAAATAACAGGGTTAAGTTGCTAGGATGGGTCTTGAGTGTTAAATAGGCATTGCAAAGCAGTGAGGCCATGATCCATAAATCTTGAATCCAGTTTTCCTACTTCACGGATCTTTGTGATGATGTTGCAAACTTAAGTCCTTGCTGTATCCCTAAATCTCCTGGCTTACAGTTATTTTACTTTTTTGTTTCATGTGTTCTGTATTAACAGCGCTCAGAATAAATATATTTTCTGAACCCTTTCCCTGCCAAATGATGGAGCTTCTAACGCCACAATAAATATCTGTCCTTACAGTTCAGTGCTCTGTGACCCGTCTACTGTTTTTTTAAAATCACTATTTAACCAACCGCTTCATTAATGGCAATCAATCAATCCATTTTAATTCATGGAAATGCAGGAAGTTCTTGTTACACCTTTTAGGAATTCTGCAATCCTGAAAAAATGTTCTGGAAAAAGCTTTATTGCATTGCAGAGCAATGAATAAAGTAAGGTGACAAAGAGCTGGCTCTCCACTGGCAAAATCCCCAACCCTTGGACGTGCTGTGCTAAATTTTCACTGACTGCATCCTTTCCCTTCTACGATCATATTACCCCCCCACACACTTTTTGGGAAATGGACATTTGATGAGAAGAAGAGTTAGCATTTATCAGGCCACACAAACCTTCTAACAACTCACTGTAAACTAGGCTAGCCAACAATATTCTTCATCTGGATGGATTTTCTTTTCCCAATTTTTATTTATAGAAATTGCAAGATGCATTCAAGGACATGACATCTGGTGAAGCCACTGGTGCTTTACAAAGCTTAAGCTTTTTATGTAATACAATCAATGTGTAACCCTGATGGTCTTTTTGAAAAGCTCAGCCTGTAAAACTCTGCTTTCCTTTTATGTAATTCTCTTGCGAGCAACTCGCACCACCTCAGGGAAGCATCAATGAGGAGCAGTTCTCATCGGTATATCTATAATGCTTGTGTTTGCTGCGGTCTGCAGTGGACAGAACGATCCTTAAGGAGTCATTAAGCCCTTACTAGTTGAAACCTGTGAAATTACCCAGAGGCCCCTATTTCACTGCCCTCCTCCCCAGTTCAACCCCAGGACTCTCTTCCCCTCCCCCGTCTGATCTGGCCCCCCCCCCCCCCCATTGCCTGATCCCTGCAGCCACTCCAGCACCTGATCCCTTCTCCCAGCCTAAGCCCTGCACTCCCTCCCCCCCAGCCTGATCCAAGCATATTGATCACCCTCTCCATCCCAACTCCAGCTCTCTACTCTCCCCACCCCACCCCACCTAGCCCTCTGATACCCCCCCTGCTTGACGCCAGTACTTCCTGCCCCTTCCTCAGCCCGACACCAGCACACTTTGATCCTCTATCCCCTGCCCAACCCTAGCATCCCCTTTCCCCCTCCTCAGCACTCCCTTCCTCCTTCTCCAGCTCAGTCCCCTCCCTACACTTCTGCCCAGGTTATTTACTCCCTCCCCCCAGCTCAATTCCAGTACTCTCAGTCTTCTCCTTCCCACTCTGGCTGACCTGACCCAAGTACTTCTCCCCTTCTACTCATCTATTAGGCTCCCTCTGGTCTGGCCAGCTGCCTAGCCTCCTTCCACTCCAGCAGCATTCGGTGTGAAGAAGGGACGGTGAGTGTGTCCATATGCACAGCCCTCCACCCACTGCACATATGTCCTCATGGAATATCAGAACATGCACACGGACATTTCAAAGTTTGCGTGTACCTTTGGACTTCCATGCGTGTGTTACGAGCCTGGCGTGTACCTCAGAATATATTCATGCATGTTCCGAGATACGCGAGTACGCTGCTTACTGGCTGGTGGGCTGAATGCACCCCACCAGTCCCTGACAGGCCCTATCCAATCAGCCTATATAGATAGATTGATAAATACTATACAACATATTCCCAGTTTCTCAAAAATTGAACTTTTTATAGGCTCCAGCAGCCAAAAAAACCCAAACATACAGAAAGAGTAACTGTTCCTCCATGAGCAAACATTTATTTGCCCTTTTCCAGATAGAAATTGCAAAAATGTTTTGAAAGGACTTGAAAGAAAAGCACTCTCTCAAAACCGGCCACTTCAAATGTGAGTCACTCAGTGAAACAGAAAAATTCTCAGCAATTCCAGCTTCAGAGAAAACATGTTAGCAACTGTATGGACAGGTCTGCTCATTGCAATTATTTTCCCCACTGCTCTTGCTTAACCCCCTCAAGCCAACAAACACAGTTTCATAGTGACATAGTAGATGATGACAAATAAAGACCAAATTGGTCCATCCAGTCTGAACAGTTTGACATACAAATCCCTGTATGCCGCCCAACACCAACCCGCTTCCTCCCTCTCCCACCATCTATTCTTTTATCTGGTATCTCAACCCTTTATCCACAACTGCCTTCCACATCTGTTCCAAGCATAACCCAGATCTGTCAACTGTTTAGACATGTACAGCAATGTAAGGAAACAGAAAGCATGACCTGGTGGTATGGGTTTAAGTACTTGTCTGATTCAACAATGACTGCCAAACTGAATGGTAACGTGGTTAACATGGAATGTCAGAAGCCCTAGTGACAAAATGAAAGCAACCACATGGCTGGGTTTGCCTGTCAGGCTGTAGCTGGGTCTGTCTAGCAGGCTGGAAATATAAAAATTACCAGAAGACCTAACAGAAATGCAGGCACTCATGTGACCAGGTCTGTCTGGCAGGGTCTGCAGGGGGACCTATGAGGCAGAATGGCTGGGCAACATCTGCATAAGAACATAAGAAATTGCCATGCTAGGTCAGACCAAGGGTCCATCAAGCCCAGCATCCTGTTTCCAACTGGGACCAAACCAAGCCACAAGAACCTGGGAATTACCCAAACACTAAGAAGATCCCAGGCCACTGATGCAATTAATAGCAGTGGCTATTCCCTAAGTCAACTTGCTTAATAGCCATTAATGGACTTCTCCTCCAAGAACTTATCCAAACCTTTTTTGAACCCAGCTACACTAACTGCACTAACCACATCCTCTGGCAACAAATTCCAGAGCTTTATTGTGCGTCGAGTGAAAAATAATTTTCTCCGATTAGACTTAAATGAGCTACTTGCTAACTTCATGGAGTGCCCCCTAATCCTTCTATTATTTGAAAATGTAAATAACCGAGTCACATCTACTTGTTCAAGACCTCTCATGATCTTAAAGACCTCTATCATATCCCCCTCAGCCGTCTCTTCTCCAAGCTGAACAGCCTTAACCTCTTCAGCCTTTCCTCATAGGGGAGCTGTTCCATCCCCTTTATTATTTTGGTTGCCCTTCTCTGTACCTTCTCCATTGCAACTATATCTTTTTTGAGATGTGGCGACCAGAATTGTACAAAGAATTCAAAGTGCGGTCTCACCATGGAGCGATATAGAGGCATTATGACATTTTCTGTTTTTAACTATTCCCTTCCTAATAATTCCTAACATTCTGTTTGCTTTTTGACTGCTGCAGCACACTGAGCCGACGATTTTAAAGTATTATCCACTATGACGCCTAGATCTTTTTCCTGGGTGGTAGCTCCTAATATGGAACCTAACATCGTGTAACTACAGCATGGGTTATTTTTCCCTATATGCATCACCTTGCACTTGTTCACATTAAATTTCATCTGCCATTTGGATGCCCAATCTTCCAGTCTTGCTAGGTCCTCCTGTAATGTATCATGTATTGCTGGCTATTTCGATTATTACAGAGCATTTAGGGATGGGAAAGGTGGTTACTGGGGGGGCACTAAGAAGGGATCTTGTTTTCTTTTGGAGGCGTGTCTGGTATGGGTTCTAGTCAGGGCTGGCACAACTCACTGTACAAGCTGTACACTTGCACAGGGCGGCAGCTCCGAGGAGGCGGCGATCTGGGGACACCAGCATACAAAATGGAGCAGAGACCGCAGGGCTGGCCTGGCAGAATCCACCCCGCTGGGAACCCAAGTAGAGAAAAGGCAGCAGCAGCATTTCAGTGAAGCCGTCTTCTACTGTTGCAGGGCCAGTATCAAGGTACGAGCTGCAAAATGTCGCTGCTCCTTTCGCGAGACTGGCCCCGCAACAGCAGCCAGGCAATGACATCACTGAAATGCTGCTGCTGCTGGCTCGCATAGGGGATCCACGTGTTTCTACGCTGGATCGGGCAGGGGTTCAGGTTACCCCCACCCAATTCGATGTTTAAATCTGAGCACGCAAGTCTCCTTAGGGTCTCCTATGCCGCGAGTGGCCCAGAGTCTTCCCTTGTGCCTCACTCTGTACACCACCTTGTGTGTGTCCCTGAGTATTTCTGTGTGTATTTTGTGTTTCTTTGTGTTTCTGGCCAGACATGCTTTGTCTTCGTAACAGGTGTGCAAAAAAGCTCACAGTTCTGTAGTCCTTGTGGTTTCGCTGAAGTGCATTGATATGTTCTCTTCTTCTTGAAATCTTTGATCATCTAATCCTCAAGTCCTCTGGTCCAAGACTGACTATACCACCTACTCTTCTGAGCTTTACCAAATCAAAAAGAGAGACTATCTATTCTTTATGCCCATTATTTTCCAGCAGAATCTAGGTATGCGTGTGTCTCATTTGCTGGAACCACTGAACTGGATTGTGAACTAGCTAATAAAAAAATAAACAATAACAAATGTGCATCCTTGTCTAATTTTTGCCAGCTACTCAAATTTATTTTCTTGCTTTGATTATGTATCTGTCAGTCTTACTAGCATACAGCTCTAGTAGAGAAGGCTTTAAGTTAGCAGAGAAAGCTTTCTTAATTTTCTCTTCCCAATTATTAACTAGGAGATTTAGTTCCAATCAAACAGAGGCCAATATTCAATAGATCGTTTAGTTGAGAAGTTATCTGGCTAACAGTAGCAAACGATAGCTATCGATAACCAGATAACTTGATCCGTATATTCTGGCTGAATATACCCGCTTAACGTTATTCAACTGCAGGTAGTGAGATAACTTAAAAACCTAACCAGGTATGTTTGAATATAGCCGTTTAAGTTTCTAAGTTATTCAGTCTTGTGCTTTTCCTAGGAAAAGACAGAGGAGAAGTCCATTACCTGCTATTAAGTTCACTTAGAGAATAGCCCTGCCATTAGCAATGGTAACATGGAATAGACAGTTTTTGGGTACTTGCCAGGTTCTTATGGCCTGGATTGGCCACTGTTGGAAACAGGATACTGGGCTTGATGGACCCTTGGTCTGACTCAGTATGGCATTTTCTTATCTTCTTATGTTCTTAAATGCACCATGGGCACTTTTGGGGAGACAATACACAATATTTTATGATATGTGTGACTGCCGCTCACAGTATATAAAATACAGCGTTAACTTTAGACACACCAACTTGTGCGCACATTTTTATAGTGCAAGGATCTGCATAGTTTACGCACCTATTTCATAAAAGAACGCGCATATATTTTATACATGCATACACACAGAAATATAGGAATTTGTACAAATTAAGGCTGCTTGTATTTTCCTGACTTGTTCCAACTGAGAGTAAACTAGGATGAGGTTTGCAAAACTGAAATTAGTTATCTCCCACCACTCAAAGAATACAAAGTATTATTCAGCTATGCATCCACAACCTGTCTAGAAAAATGATGATGAAGGCTCTGCAGGCCCATTATAACACCTCCCCCCCTCTACAAGGACAATAATGAGAGCTCAGCAGCCCCAACATAACACCCCCCCCCCCATACCTCCATCCATGAGAGATGTAGCCAGCTTTCACCGTGAGCAGCAAGACATAAATGCACATCCCCGTGCTCCAGAGCTCTGGCCTTAAAGAGACCGTTCAGCCCCAGAGTCCCCCCCTCCCCCCGGCCCCCAGCAGAGTGTCAAAATCAGTGGGCATCTACTGAGATTCTTTCTCACATCCCCACCCCCTCAACCACAGCGGCAAAAGTTAAAAAAAAAATAGATTCAGTGATTGGTTAATAGCCTCTCGCCATCGTCAAGCCTCTCCCCTTGTTCTTAAAAAAAAATGATCTAGCCCTCTGATCCCTGTCAGGCACCCCAAC